>NC_056743.1:1364427258-1364462258 GCF_019279795.1 Protopterus annectens
CACACCCCTCATTGCTGGGGGCTGTGTCCCCCCTTACTATATATACTAACTCCAGGATTGCACTACAGTGGGGAACAAGGCATATACCTGTTTAAACTTAATGAGTTTCAGTAAATATGTGTTTTTAGTGAAGTGAGCTTTCAGTGAATTGTGCTCAAGCAATTCATTTTCAGTGAAATGAGGCTTCAATTAAATGAGTTTCAGTGAAATGTGTTTTTTATCAAAAAAGTAGACCCATATACATGTGTATATATATATATATATATGTATATATATATATATATATATATATATATATATAAATATATATATATATATATATATATATATATGTATATATGCATATAGTGGCCATTTTTGTTACATGTATATCATTCTGTAAGGCACAAATGTGACCCTATAGAAAAAAAGCATACTTTTGGGGGTTTTGTGCTGTAAAATAAATGCAAAAACAGTTTTCTGTTAGAAGTCACCTAACTGACATGCAAATTTCAAAATGCTATTTATTTATTAATTTAGGTTTTATAACTAGGCAAATGCACTGGTTCACAGATGAGGCATCACCTACACCAAATAGGCAAGGACAATAAGTACAAATATGTATATATATTAAGCTGAAGTTTAAACTGCCTGTCTCTATGTTACATATATGGTGCACCACATAAGTATACTATATATACATTTAAGAACAGGTGTGAGTCAATTAGTAGATGTTCATAGGTTCATAGGTAGTTGCTAGGCTATCGGCCCAAGGACCTAAGTAAGCCTAGCCAACAAGGTTCCCTGGCTTATGCCACTCAAGAAAGTTATTTTCCTGTGCTCCTGTCGAGCAGAGCCACAGAAGTGATCACCAGGGTTTATTTCCTTTTTCCCATTCACTCATCAAGATTTTTCTTGAAGAGTGCTAATGAGGAACTTTGCTTGACATAGATGGGTAGCTTGTTCCAGAGTATGGGAAGTCTCATGGACAGGAATCTCTCCCTCCAGCATGTCCTGTTTATTGTGGTGACAAGGTTTAGGTCCCTAGAGCATGTAACTCAGAGGGATTGGGATTTATTTAGGTGTAGGATGCCCAGCAGCTCTGGGTTTGACATAGCTTTATATGTTAGGCAGAGATCACCTTGGAGTAGGCAATACGCTACGGAGTAAAGCTGGAGTTTTTTGAGACAGTCAGTGTAGGGCATCTGTTTGAGGCCAGTAATCCTCTTTGTGAGGTACTTCTGTGGCCTTTCCAGCTGGTGCAGATGTCTTGTGAGGTACATTCCAAAAGGGGCGTTGTACTCTATAATGGGTCTAATGAGTGTCGAGTAGAGGGGAACAATGACCTTTTTTTTTCCTGGATGAGAGACCTTTTGCGATGAGGTGTGCCACATAGAAGGATTTCCTGACTACTGTGGCGATGTGATTATCAAAGGAGAGACTACTGTCCACCTGGATCCCAAGGTCTCTTATCACACATTTGGCATTAAGTAGACTGCTGCCTATGTGGTAGTTCATGGGTACAGAGTATTTACCAAAGCAGATAACAATACACTTTTTGGCATTAAGCTTGAGGTCATGGCTCTGACACCAGACATCTCTCTCAGTGAGGCCCTTCTGTAGGAAGTCCACATCATTTGGGGATTTGACTATGGCTCTTAGTTTGCAGTCATCTGTGAACTTTGTTAGCCAAAGGCCTTCTGTGTTAGCCTGTACTTCAGAAAAGTAGATACCAAACAGGAGGGGTCCCAGGACTGAACACTGTGGTACTCCACTTGTCACTGGTTTGAAGTCAGATTTGGAGTCTGCAACTTTTACAGTGTAGGTTCTTTCAGTGAGCTAGTTGGCAACCCATCTTGTGATGTAGGGATTTATACCTAGTTTAGTGAGTTTAGCTATAATTCCAGAATGGGGAATGGTGTCAAAATACTTGGCAAGGTCAAGATAGGCTGTGTGAATCACCTTACCCTCGTCTACGGCTTTGATGACTCCCTACAAAAAGGTGATCAGGTTCAGGAGGCATGATCTGCCTTTTCAAACCCAAACTGGGTGGGGTCCAGAGTTTGGAGGTTACCAACATCTTTGTTTATGAGTTCCATGATGATACATTCCATGGCCTTACAGACCAGGCTCATCAGGCTAATAGGGCGATAGTTGCCTGGATCAGTGGTGGCTCTCCTTTTGTGGAGTGGGATAACTTTTGCTGTGCACCATTCAGTGGGCACAAAGCCTGATGTGAGGCTATGACTGAGCATGGTGCTTAGGTGGGGAGCCATTTTGTTCTGAAGTTCATGTAAAACACAGCCTGGGATGTTGTCTGGTCCCATTGATGCTGTGTTTTTGGTTTTAGAGAGTGCAGCTTTTACCTGTGTAGTTGAAATTACAGGGACACTGCATTCTTCCTGTATAGATATGGGCCTTTTAGGGGGTGAGAGGGGGGTAAAGTTAGCACTGAACTTATCTGCCAGGATGTTGGCAATATCAGTTGGTTCTGTAATTTTCATGCCATTGTGCTGTAACTCAGAGCAGATCTGGGTGTTGCCATTGAGATTCTTGACATAGTTATAGAATGGTTTGTGATTGTCCCTAGAATCAGTGGCGATTTTGTTTTCATAGCTAGATTTGGGATCTTATAAGGGATCTCAGCTTCTTACTGAGGCTGACCAGGGAGCTCTTACACTCATGGGATTTTACTCTCTTTTGTAACAGTTTCCTCTTTCTGTTGCAGAGTTTGTTTATGGCAGGGGACCACCAGACTGACTTCCTTTTTTTGGAAGGTAGCATCTTGGTTCTGTTTGGGATAGCACAATCCATGCACTTGTGTAAGTGCTTATAGAGTGCATTTGTGTAGGATTCAGCAGTCGTAACTGTATTGTCCATCTGCATGGGTGTCATGAAGTTCGCCACTTCTGTCTTTTGAAGCATGAAGTTGGCTTTGGAGAAATTTTTTTACTGTGGTTTCCTTAATGGTGGGTGGAGGTGCAATGTGGATATCTAGGGTGATTAGCTTATGGTCGGATCTGACCAACAAGGAGATGACTTCAGGTATGGAACACCGGTCACTCATGGTGGTAATGACTAGGTCTAGGATATTGTTGTTCCTGGTGGGGGTGTGGATAAGTTGATCCAGGGCACTAGAATTTATGAATTCCAGAAAGCGTTGAAAGAAGGAGTTGGTACATGAGTAGTTTTCCCTGTTAATGGTGGGGTAGTTAAAATTGCCCATTATTAGGGTTTTTGGTTGAATCCTAATATTTTACAGTATATCAAGAAAAGAGGAGTGGGAATCCTGGGGCATGGTGGGGGATCTGTAAAAAGCTACACTATGGATTGCAGTTTTGCCCAGAGTTAGTTACACTTGGATAACCTTGGATGCATTATGCTGAGCAACTAGCCTGGAGGTGTGGATATTCTTAATGAATATGGACACACCTCTGCCTTTGGTGTTCCGGTCCAGGTTAGATGGCTGAAAAGTGTGGTATGAGTTACAGCCTGGTAATGCAGGGTGCTTTCTGGAGCCTTGAGCCAGGTCTCAGTCACTGCACAGATATCGATGTTCTCCATTTTAAGAAGTGCCTCGAGGGAGTGCATTTTGAGATTTAGACTTCTAGCATTGAGTAGCATTGCCCTCAGTTTTTGCTTGCCTGTTCCTGTTACGATGGTGAATTTGTCATTTGAACCTTGCCTAAAAAAGGCACTATAGGGGTGGTAAGAGCCTTAGCCAGTATTCGGAAATCCAGGGGTGACAGGTGCAGGCCATCTCTGGCAAAGCATCATGGTCTGCCGACCATGTCGTCCCAGGCAGACAGATACTGGATCCTGTTAGAATGACACCAGAAGCTTGACCAATTGTTGAAGTCAATCATTTTGTCCTTGTACTGTGGTATCATTCTGGGCGATGGCAGGATGCTACTCAGGGCTGGGGTCATACCTGTCTGGGCTACAAGATCAGAGAGCTCTTCCATGTCTCTTTTCATGTAGTCCAGGGAGGTATGCCTCAGGTCATTCACACCAACATGGTCAATGACAGAGTCATATTTGTACTTATTGTGGAGTGACCTTAGTGAGTGGGTTATGTGGCGGATCCTAGCACCCGACAGGCAGCTGACAGTAACCTTCTCCTTGTTTAGCCTGGTGAGTGGGACATCAGTGTGCCTGACTATAGAGTTGCCTATGACTAGTGTGTTGGGTACGTTGTTTTGCCTTATGGACTGTGGTTGAGTGGCACACTGAGTCTGTGGGCTATGTGTCATTTGGGTTGTGTTGGGGGATGGAGGTTGCTTGCATTTCTGCTTTGTTGGTCTCTGTTGCTTGAGCAGATTATTATTCAGACCCTCCGTGAATGTTTTTGTTTTTCTATGTCTGGATTTTGGTGGTGTAGGTTTAGTGGGACTATGTGATGAATGTGGTGTGGTGCAAGTGTTTACCTTCTCCTCTTGACTGTCAAGTTCAGTCTTGGTTGGAGAGAGCTTTACCTCCAGTTTGGCTAGATAAGTGCATCTCTCACAGGTTGTAGTGTTGGGTGGTAGGAGGAGAGGGTTGTCTGTGTACATGAGACAATTGCTACATTGCCCCAAGATACTCAGATTCATCAGATAGACAGGAGAGGACACTGGGAGCTGACCCTTTGACATGCCTAAATAAAAAACTATTTTCTTCCAGACAAGTGAGGAAAGTGAGTACAAGAGCTGTTTTTCTCTAAGCAAGTGAGGAAAGTAAGTACAGAAACTGTTTTCCTCTAGGTAATGAAGAAGGTTGAGTGCTGTAGTAATTTGTAGCTTATTTAGTGCTTACAACAAGTTCTGAACAAGTGCTGAGCACAAATGAACAAATTCAAGTGCTAAAACTAAGAATCTGTACCTGGATCTTGTGGTAGATAGACTACCTAGTGCTTACCACTCCCACTGATAAGTTAGAATGCTTCCCTCCAACACAGAAAGGCTTGGGGGCTCAGAAACTTACAAACAGTCCTGGATACAGCAAATCTGTATCTGAACTAGACTAGTTACAGGAAAGAAACAAGTGCAAATGCGGGCTTTTAAATCAAAAAGTTGAGAGAGATGGAAAATTGCCCATACAACCAATAACTACAATTTCTGGGCCTTAAACCACTCCTTATGTGGCAGATAGGTTACCTAGTGCTTACCACTCCCACTGATAAGCTAGCAGGCTTCTCTCCAACACAGAAAGACTTGGGGGCCTCAGGAGCTTACAAACAGTTCTGGATACAGCAAATCTGTATCTGGACTAGACTAGTTACAGGAAAGGGGGGAAACAAGTGCAAATGTGGGCTTTTAAGTCAGAAAGTTGAGAGAGATTGAAAAACTGCCCAAACGGCCAATAACTACAATTTCTGGGCCAGAAACCACTCCTTATGTGACAGATAGGTTACCTAGCGCTTACCACTCACACTGACAAGCTAGCAGGCTTCCTCCAACACAGACATGCTTGGGGGGCTCAGAAGCTTACAAACAGTCTTGGATATAGAAATTCTGTATCTGGACTAGACTAGTTACAGGAAAGTCATGAAACAAGAGTACATTTTTTTGTTGTTACAGTTAAGCAGAACACAGAGAGATTCTAGCAAAGTTTTTTTTTTTTTGTAAAGGAAAGGGAGAGAGGAGAAGCAGAAGATAATTCAAGGTTAGGAAACTTAGTGGGTTGGCCTTCTCAAATGTTCTCTCTGTATTAGGTAGAATGAGCTAATGACACCAGATTGGGAGGAGTGTCCCAGATCAAATTTACAGTAGGGACAGCAACTGCAATGCCACCAAGTATAACAGCAAGACACCAACAGGGTGGCGAACACAGGAGTTGGGTGGGGAACAATACTACAGCTACTAGCCTACACTATTTTAGACAGTAAACACTACAGAAATGTTTATCTCAGCAGAAGAACAGCAGTGAGCCACAAAATGAAAGTTTTTTAAACAGATAAAGGAGCAAGGAGACTCTACAGAATGCTTTTAACTTCAAACAAATCAGTTATATGATACACTCCTTGGCAGGAAATCAGAACAAACAAACAGGTGCTTAACAAGTAGAAAATGTCCCGTTAATACCTTTCACACAGTGAAACTAGCTAGAAAGCTTTACAAACAGTGTGACAGCAAAAACCTTATTTATCAGGCCCTGTAAGGCAGACAAATACTATTAAATATGTGTTCCTTGTAACGTGTATGGAAGAACAATTTTCTAACCTGTGTTTCCAAGAAGTTTCATTATTTATAGTCTCAGTTTTGCTAGACTTGAGAAGTAGCCAGTTATTCCTCATCCATATAAGAAAGGTTTCCATATTGTCTTCAGGGGTTGAAAGGACTGACATGTACTTGAGTGAAGGAGAAGCATATCCAAGTATTATCACAATAAAAGTATTAATAGGGCTTAAAAAATGGACATTCCATCAACTCTAAACTTTTTATTTATTTTATATATTTTACATTTATTACCTGGGAATATCCAGATGTGATGGCATGTTTACAGTGATGTCCCAAGGAGCAAAGCTTCTGCTATATCCAATTTTAACAACATGCATTATGTTATGATGTGTATTACATACAAATCAGATTGTAGGTATTGTACATATAATTGTACACATAAAAGCTAGAACACACTCCTCAACAATAACAGATATGTATATTGCTTAGTTATTTAGTCCAGTTTGACACATTGGGACCCCGTGAGCTTTGGTATATCAAGCCTGTCTGTCAGCATTTGTTTTTTTAAATTCTGTCATACTTAATATTTTCTGTAGTATTAATGTCTGCTCATCTTAGCCTTTGTTGCCTCCTTTTTTCACCTTCTGTGTTTCCCAGTGTAAGTGTTTTTGCTAAGGACTCACATTTTTGCATTATATGGCCCAAATATTTGAGTTTTGTTGCACTATCAGACCATACCTCTCATCCACTTAGAGCAAGAAATCTGGGCAAAGTGATAAATTATCGGGGGTCAAAGACCCAAAAATAGGGACAATTTTAAAAATTGCTCTTATAAACTTAAAAAATTTGTTAGAATAAAAGACTTTCAATTAGCATGAATTTTCTGAAGGGTATGAAGTCTGAAACTCAAATGCTTGTCATTATTTTCTGATTTCCACCCTCAATGATTTGCCAGTCATTTGCAAGAAATCCAACAATTTATAAGGAATACACAAAAATATGAAACAAAAGTCTGTACATCCTGCGAAAATCTGGACAGTTGAGAGGTATAATCAGACCTTACAGGGAACAGTTCAAGTTGATTTCCATAAGTATCACAGATGTGATTTTCCATGGAATTCTCAAGGTTTCTCAAACATCACTGCTTAAAACATCAATTTTCTAGCACACAGCCTTACTAAAAGTGCAAATTCACTGTTTAGGAATTACAGGTTTGACTATACAAATCCTTTTTGACAATGCAATATCTTTGTTCTTTACAATCTTTTCCAGATTTGCAATAACTTTCATTCTAACCATCTATCAATTTAGTAGCAATAATTACCATCTGCATAGATATTTGAGCCCAGGAATATAACATTTGTCACTTCCTCCTCTTTTTTCCTCAGCCATCTGTTTTGTTGTGGAACAGCAAGCAAACGTTTGTGCTTTGTGCAGTCATCTTCATCATCAGGCACCTCTTCTTTAATTAACTTTCAGCCATCAGAGTGGTATCAGCTGTATATCTGATTTCCCTTTGCAGTTTTGACTTCAGCGTCTGATTTTTTTCTAACACAGAATTTGACAAGATATATTCATGATATAAATTAAGCAGAGTGACAATATACAGCCTTGGCATACCCCTTCCCTAGCTTTGAACTAGTTAGTTATTCCATACTCACATCTGTTGCTTCTTGTCCTGCACAGATTCCCTGGGATGAAATAAGGCAAACCTGAATGCCCATTTCTATAAGAACTTTCTGCAGTTTATATGCTCAGCAGGTTTAAAGGTTTTAGAGTAGTTAGTAAAAGAAAACTACTTTTCTTGAACTCCCTTATTATGCAGCTGATATTGGCAATATGATCTCTGGAGCTGCTATCCCTTCTTAAAGCCAACTTGTCCATCTGGGAGCTGTCAGTCCATATAATGCTGGAGTAGGATGTAAGGAACTGCTTTGCCAGCTTGTAGAACATGTGAAATTGTTCTATAGTTCCAGTACTATTTAGTATTGACATTTTTTTAGGAATGGAATATAATCTGATCTTTTTTCCATCCAATTGTCACTCTTGAGTTTGCCAGATTTTCTAACATTATTGCAGGTCACAGAGAACATATAATATAATATAATATAATATAATATAATATAATATAATATAATATATGAAGGCATAGTATAAAGCAACACAAAGCAATTGTAGAAGTCTTGCTCATTTAAAAATAAAATATAGAACTACAAACTGTGTAGTATCAGATTACAGTTATGCAATTTGTATCATAAAACTCATGAGATTCCACAGCTGCATCGCCAGTTATCTTGAAAAATGTTTTATTACACTCCAGAGACTCAATTTATATTGGATATATTTCAGGTAGGAAGGCACAGTACTCCACTGTTTGACCACAGCAAGAAAATACTTAGGGTTGGGGTTATTTCATCTAGGAACATCATATCAAAAGCCACATGACTGAGATTTATCATTAACGTACCTGTCAAGTGTCCCTGATTTTGCCTCATATTTTTGGCCTGTCTCTCAGAGCATCAAACAATTTATGGTCCATGATCATGGCAGAGATACTTCTATTTGAAGACAGGGGAAGGACTCTTCTTCCTTTACTATGAATGATATGAATTAAATGAATGGCATTTTTTCAGAAGATAGGTCAGGGATTATTGGATAACTGTATCAAACACTTGTAATTGAAGGGGGCAGATGCATCAGCAAAGTTATGATATATATATTACTCACCTATGCATTGTACCCTGAATCCTAGTATTTGTTGGACCTTTGGAAGGAAAGTTTAAAATTCTTATTGTAAGGGTATTGCAGTCCCCAAGTGCCCCTGGAAATACCTTTAAATTAGGTACAATGAGATATAATGCTCACTGAGGGGAGTTCATATGTTTTTAGTGGAGTAAGCATGAACTAAAGACATGGAATATATTTGTAGGATTTATTGGGCATTTTTGAAAAGTATGTGAATTTGTTTAATTCAGGTTCTATAAAGTCTCAATTTGGGGGCATTTATTGGCCAGTCATCTGAAGGAACCTATGTCCTGCTCACAAAATACTTACACTTGTGCTTGACTGGCTGTTTAATTCTTTATATACACTTATTGAATCTGAGCCTTGGTAATTAGCATGTGAGGGAAAAGATCTGAAGTCCCCTACCTGTAAACATGATATAGACTCCTGTGAACGAGTTAGTCTGTCTGTTTTATTTTAACACCTTAAAATGCCAATACATAATGTGTTTGCACAGAGTATATTTCAAGGTGCTGTGTGTGAGTGAGGGTCTGTGTGCTTTGGATGAGCTGTTGGCAAAAATAATAACAGATGTTATACTTTCAGTATCTATGAAAATTCAGATACCTCAGATTGACAGAGTGAGTTTCCATACTTCAAGCAGACTGCAGGCTAATGAGAAGAGGCCACTAAGGCAGAATGAATCAAAAGATTAAGATAATAGATAATTTAGATAGATAATGGAGTGTTCCTCTTGAGTAAAATTCTGTCGGTTCTGGTAGTTTAAATAACGAGCAAGAATGGTAATGAAAGCATGGAATAGTCTTTCCCCGGTACCTATATCCATGCATCCCCAGACTTGAACTAAAACAAAGGTAGACTTAAATGATGATGACACCATTGGCCTAATTAGACCACCTTTTGAACAACGGTAGGTGAATAGCATTTTTTAAAAAGCCTGCTAGAGCCATCTTACAATAAATGTGTGATATCAGTCAATATTACAGGAGCTTCCAGATTAAACTCAAAGAATACATCCTCTCTTAAATGTAGCTGCTTCACAGATACTGGATAAGTAATTCCAATCCATATAGAAGTAAAATGAATTCATATAACTTAATGAATGTTATTTATTTTAAATAGTTTCTCCTTTGAGAATGTTCATCATTGGGTTTTATACTACATGGCATGTTGTGTTGATGTTTAGAGTGATGGAATAAACTTGTAATTTTAATTATCAGCATTATATTTCAAAGTATTTTCTATGCCTAAGACATATCTTTTTTGTTCTCTATCCTATCTTACTCTCTGTTTTTACAGTACATGTGTGCTTTGACTGAATTTTATATTGGTTTAATTTCCCTAAATTTGATGTTAGTGTTCATGATATGCGTCATTATGTGTTACATTTTCTTTGTTTTTATTTTGTTGCTCCTTTGGGACTCAGGTAATATTTGAAGAGTGGCAGGATAGGTTTTATGTGTGAGTGTGTGGGTGTGTGTGTGGGTGTGTGTTTATGTTTGAATAGGTCATTGTCTCTGAGTATGTGGTTGTGTGTGAGAGACCTCATTGGATCAGCAGGAAGCTGAAGAAATCCCAGACAACAATAAGCATTGTGCTTGAGCAACCTGTATAGAAAAGTCATGGTGCATATGGTCACGGTGCTGTATACAGCATTATAGGTAACCTGCCAGCCACTGCATTTGTGAGTCTCCCTCTTTTTTGTATTGGCAGTTCTATGTTGGTTTGCTTCTTCCCTTTTCCATGTCCTGAAGATTTACTGACATGTAATGATCAGTGTATATTTTGAGACAAATCTAAGGTCTCACCTACATTTGAAAACAGGCCCAAGTTGGTACAGTGATTTAAAAGATCACTAATTGTTCCTGGATAGACAGTTGCACCCACTGTGGTCCCCCACCTCTGCCATCTTAATTATATATGTTTTAGAATGTTATAATGCATTCCTTATTAAATACCTTTCTTATTTAAACTGCTCAACAAACTTCCCTTTTCACTTGTTCATAGGTTGTTACTAGGCTAATGACTGCTAGGGCCCTTGCAAGCCTAGCCGTGTACCCCAAACTATTTGGGTGCCAAGTATCATATGGGAGGGGACATGTTTGCAATCAGGAACTAAGGATATGTATGTGAGGTGTTAGGATAATAGTTTTCTTATTAATGGCCTCTGTTCATAACGGATATGGGGGTAAGCCCATGGGTAAATTAAGATTTCCCATCCAATTGTTAAGGTTTCATTTGGGTAGGGTCAAGGATGAACTCTGTTTTGCATGGATATGGAGCCTATTTTGTGGTGCTTGGATCCTTTGGGACACATATCTGTCTCTCCAGTATGTTCTGTTTATGTCACAAGTGAAGCTCAGATTAGTAGCGTTTCTGGTGATGTTTGTTTTGAGCATGTGCAAAACATTCATCAGGGCTTGGTCTGAGGAAACCCTATAAGCCAGAAAAAGATTCCCTCTTAGCAGCTTGTAGGAAACAGAATACAAAGACAAAGCCTTTAGGCAGTCAGTGTAGGAATGGGTATTCATGCCCTGAATTCTCCAGGTGAGAAACCTTTCTGGGCATTCTAACTGCTGCAAGTGTCTAGTTAGATACATGCAAAAGGTGGAATTGTATTCAATGATAGGTCTGATAAGGGTCAAGTAGAGTGGTATTACAATTTCCTTGGACCTAAATGACATACCCTTATCTAAAAGTTTGGAAACATAGACTTATTTTCTTATTATCTTGCCTACATGTGGTCAAAGGCAGATTGCTGTCTACATATGTCCCAAAATCTCTTACTACTGTTGTTGGCAAGTTAGCACCCAAATGTCCACACTCAGCAACATTCCAGATATTTGTGGACTACACACCCCAGCCAAAGATTACAGAGTTTCAATTTTTTTAGCTGAGTAGATACAACAACCAGCCCTGCCAAAGCTTACAGACCTAACTTATTAACTCAGCATAGTTGTGGACTGCACACCTCCCCAAAGACTACAAATGTTTTCATTTTTTAGCATGGTTAATACAATAAAAAGCCCTGCAAAAGCTTACAGACCTAACATTTTCACTCAGTGTAAGGTGAATTTACTTGTTCATTCTATTATCATCTTAAATGGAACTCCTTGCTCTGGCTATAGGTTAAGCACTGGGGGGGGTAAAAAAAGAGAGAATATAAACAACAAGTTATTAGTTTTAGTCTGTTCAGAATTGTACCAGTAAAAGTTTAATGTCTCTTCTCTGCTTGGCCTGTGCTTAGTAGACTGCCGTTGCCTGTTTTGCAACACTAGAGTCAAAGATACCCGTTTCTACCCCTCTGTACTTTAAGTTTCCTCACCACTTTCTTCTGTAATTAATTAGTCACACCATACTCCTAGGTGGCAGCCTGCACTTCCTTAATTGCTCTTTCCAGCTACTACATTTGTGAATCTCTCTCTTTAAAGGGGCTGCAACCCCCAACCCACTCTTTCTAATACATTGTTTGTGTGCCATTATTCTGCACCACTGGAGAGCCATACTTTACTTGCCTTCTCTATGCTCAAGTTCATTCCATTCACCAACCCTGCCTATAATTCTCACCTACCACATCTCCTCTACATTTATAGTTCTACTAATCCCTCCTCTTCCTGCATCAATTACTCCACCCCATCACATCTCAACTATCCAATCACTATCAACACTACCTCACCTAATCTTCACTCGTCATAATACACCCCTGTTGCATCATACTTTAATAGCTTTAACTCTTCACACTCCACCTCCTCTTAGGCCCTAACCATATTCACCACACAAGCATTTTCTCTCCTTTTCAACATATCTTCCATCATGAATATCCCATCTTATTACTTGTAGTCCCCTTCTCACATACTCCAGCAGTCCACAGTTTCAATTATCATACCTTCACACAGCAACAAACAGTGACCTTTAACTATCTACCCACTACAAACATGCCCCTGCTTTGCTTAGTTTTCTCAGTACTCCTACTGCTATCTTACATCACATCTTATCTGGTGCAAATCCCATCATCCTGTCTTTCTCTCACCTATATAATATACCAGTGTACCAATATATCCACCATGATAATTGCACCAAACTTATTCAATATGAATATAAATATAAATAATTAAATAATAAATAAATACCACCACACACAACATAGCATAGACTTCTTAATTCCCCTCACTACCCACACAAATCAAAATTCTACCTAAATACAAATATATCAAAAATCCCTTTCCTACACAAATACTCAAAAAATCACCACATGTGGCGTTGTACACCCTAATCTAGGAACATAAATCACATTTATACCACTCCATGATATCCCCATCACTTTACAATTACCTGCTAAAATATCTAAACATTGCTTCTATAAATATCTGTAGCATAGATTCATAGGTTCATAGGTTCATAGTTGGTACTAGGCTATCCGTCCTAGGGCCTATGCAAGCCTAGCTATAACAATTCCCTGGATATTTCTTCCCACAATATTTACTTGCCCGGGCCCCTGTCTAGCAGGGTGACTGACATGATCCCAGGGGTGAATTTCCTATCTCCCATCCAATCATCAAGGTTCCTTTTGAAGAGGGCCAATGAGGCACTCTGCTTGATATGTATGGGCAGTCTATTCCAGAGTATGGGAAGTCTCTGGGTCAGGAACCTCTCTCTCCAGCATGTTTTGTTCATTGTGATGACAAGGTTTAGATCCTTGAAGCATGTGGCTCTGAAGGATTGGGATTTCTTTAAGTGGAGCATGTCCAACAGCTCAGGGTTTGACATGGCCTTGTATGTTAAGCAGAGATCACCTCTGAGTAGACAATATGCCACAGAGTATAGCTGGAGTTTTTTTAGACGGTCAGTATATGGCATCTGCTTTAGGCCTGTGATTCCTTTAGTGAGGTATTTCTGTGGCCTTTCCAGCTGTTGCAGATGTCTTGTGAGGTACATACCAAATGGGGCATTATACTCTATAATGGGTCTAATGAGGGATGAGTACAGTGGGACAATGACCTCCTTTTTTCTGGATGAAAAGCCCTTAGTGATGAGGTGTGCCATATAGAAGGATTTCCTGACTGTTGTGGCAATGTGGTTATCGAAAATGAGACCACTGTCCACCTGTGTCCCTAAGTCTCTCATCACACTTTCGATGTTTAGTGTCCTGCCACCTATGTGTTAATTCATGGGTACATGTTTTTTTTTTCCAAAGGGGATAACGATACATTGCTTGGCATTAAGCTTGAGCCCATGGCTTTGGCACCAGGCATCTGTTTCTGTAAGGCCCTTTTGTAGAATATCCACATCATTTGGGGATTCAATAATGGCTCCCAGTTTGCAGTCATCTGCAAACTTTGTTAGCCAGAGTCCCTTAGTGTTGGCCTGTACTTCAGAGAAGTAGATGCCAAACAAGAGTGGTCCCAGGACTGAACTCCACTTGTCACTTGTCTGAAGCTGGATTTGGAGTCGGCTACTTTTACAGTATGGGTTCTGCCAGTAAGCCAGTTAGCAACCCATTGAGTGATGTAGGGATTTATGCCCAGCTTAGTAAGTTTATCTATGATTCCAGAGTAGAGGATGGTGTCAAAGGCCTTGGCGAGGTCCAGATAGGCTGTGTGGACTGCCTTACCCTCGTCCACAGCTCTGGAGATTGATTCGAAGAAGTCAATCAGATTCAGGAGACAAGATCGGCCCTTCACAAACCCAAACTGGATGGGGTCCAGTGTTTGAAGGTTGCCAATGTCTTTGTTTATAAGTTCCATGATAATGCGTTCCATGCCCTTGCAAATCAGGCTTGTCAGACTGATGGGACGGTAGTTCCCGGGATCCAAGGTGGATCCTCCCTTGTGGAGCGGGATAACTGTAGCTGTGCGCCACTCAGTGGGCACGAAGCCTGAGGTGAGGCTATGATTAAACATGACACTTAGGTGAGGTGCCAGTTCATTTTGTAGTTCATGTAGTACACAGCCTGGGATGTCATCTGGTCCCATGGATGCTGTATTCTTAGCTTTGGAGAGTGTGGTTTCTACCTGTGTGGCCATGATTATTGGAATTTGGCAATCTTTTAGTATTGAGATGGGCCCATTAGGGTGTGAGAGGGGGGTGAAGTTAGGCACTAAATCGATCTGCCAGGATATTGGCAATATCCTTGGGATCAGTATATGTTAAACAATGTACTTGAATTTTACTCCTGGATCTCTCAGTACTCACCAAATATAATAACAATCAGCAAAATGTAGCTCAAACCTATTATAAAATATTCTGAAATTCTTCCATGAGTTACAATATTCTTTGTTCTGGCCAAATGCACAAAAAAGCAGGAAGACTAGCTATCTTCTTTTCTACCTCTCTATCTCTTTCTACCCACTTGATTAGTCCACCAAAATTTTACAACTCTGATCTTCTAAATTCTTTGCTCAAAGTCAACAACCACAAAAAACTATGCATAACCTCCCTCTGCATTGCTGCAAAAAACAACATACCCATTCTAGAGGACACCCTACAGAGGATGCCCATTAACATACCTTATGCAGCAATTATTCTTGAGGATGTTAGCATAGACTGGCAAAACTTTGTTGGTGACTACCTCACTGCTAGTATAAACCTATATGGAATTACTCAACTTATAATCTCCTTTCCTTAGTACAAGAAGGATAACAAAACCAGCTACACCCTAGACTGGATTCTTGCCTCAAACATTAATTTCTACTCCTCACCAGAAACTATACCAGATTCCCTCAGCGACCATCATCCCACTGCTGTCTACAGACTAACTAATCAACATACAAGACAAGAACAATATAAGATTATAGGAAGTTACTAGGCTATTAGCCTGAGGCCCTTACAAGCCTAGCCAAGAATTTAGCCATTGTTCCAACAAATCAGCACCTGATATCCCTATCCAGCAGGGACACAGGTGGAATCCCAGGGTTGTATTTTCTGTTCCCCATCCAGTATAGGATCATAGGAAGTTACTAGGCTATTGGCCCGGAGGCCCTTAAAAGCCTAACCAAGAATTTAAATAGTCTCCCCTGCCATGTTTCAAACCTGGGTCCCTGTCAACTACAGAATACTGCACTAACCCACTAAGCCACACAGATCTTGCACAACCTTACTAATTTTGACCCAGAGGACTTTAACAATATCCTTAAATATCTTACCTGGTCTTTCTTCCACAAATAACCAGTCAATTGGATTCAACACACTCTGTCTTGACATTCTAAACAGCCTAGCCCTTATAAGTGGGAGAAGATTCAAATGCAAACAGACACCTTGGGTATCTCATGCTAGCAAAACTCTTATGAAAAATGAGACAATGCCTGGAGAGACTGGCACAAAAAGAAAGCACTAGCATGTCTACAAAACTACAAACATCTCCAAAACCTAATAAAAAAAACAGGTCAACATCAAGAGAAAGCAGTATTACTTGCATTCTCAACTTAACCTGAAACATAATCCAAAAATAAAATCTTGCACCCTATTACACTTAATATTCCAAACCATTGCCCAAACCTCTCCTCCTTAGATACTGCTGCCAAATTTAACTGCAACTTCAAAGACTCTATAGCTACTCTTTATAGCAGTTCCTTACCATCCCACTCAAGCCCAGTACAGCATCAAACTCCATTAACTCCATTTTCTCCATACAACCTATTTCTATCTTCTACATAAAACATATATTAAGCATACTCCAACCTTGGCGCATATCTATTAACAACTTAACTTCAGAATACCTGCAACTAGCCTCCTCTGCAATTGTGTACCAAATCTCTGTTCTAATCAAAGGTTCCATTCAAGGATCATATGCTCCTTCCTTATGGGGAAAACATTGCATAACATACCATTACATAAAGGAGGTAACTATCAAAATACATTTTAAACCTATTGCTTTACTGTCCCTCTCACTAAAGCATTGGAAAAATGCATCCACAGACAACTGTTGAAGTACTTACTTCATGAAAACCTATTCACCCTGACCTCACATGGCTTCCAAGCAGCACTTAGTATAATAACTACCCTTATATAGCCTTCCTAGACACCATAAATAAGTCCAGGGATAACAATAAATTAGTCTCTGCTCTCTTTCTAGAGCTCCTCTCTAAAGCGTTCAATACTACCTTCCATCTCAAACTGTAATCAAAAATGTCTGCCTTGGGTCTATCTAACTCTGCTCTTAACTGGTTTGTTATCTACCTGTCTAATAATTGACAATCGATTGAATGGCTCTCTGCTTTCTTTCCTTTTCTCCCAGCTCAGCAGACAGCCTGCCTCCTCTGCAAACCATTACACACAAAATACCTCCAACTACATCAACATCAGTTAAGTGACAACAAACTATTCCTCAACCCCAAAAAATTAAAAAAAATCCTAATTCTTTCCTAATTCCTAACACCTAAGAAAGACAATTACAAACTTTTGTCATTAAATAGCACCATTATAGAAGTCAGAACCCATACCAAGCTAATAAGCATAATAATTGACAAATGACTTAAACGTCGGGATGTTTTACAGAGTAAAGACATTTCTCTCCAACCTCTCCAGAGCTACATTTGCTAACTCATATTTCCTTCCTTCCTTCCTTTCTAACTCTATGCCTCTCCTA
This sequence comes from Protopterus annectens, assembly GCF_019279795.1. Classification (NCBI taxonomy): domain Eukaryota; kingdom Metazoa; phylum Chordata; order Ceratodontiformes; family Protopteridae; genus Protopterus; species Protopterus annectens. The sequence goes on from NC_056743.1 coordinate 1,364,444,725, forward strand.
TTCTAACCAATCTACATGCTGATCTAATATCAAAATTAGGACTATGTTGTAATAAAGTGGCCAGGTTTGCAGTAAATCAGCCAAACAGTTCCCTTCACTACATTGCACTCAAATCCTTAAGCAGGCTTGAGCTTTCATTCTATATCATATTTGAATAAGTTTTATTAAAGTAATTTCTGAAACATATAATTATTAACATGGAATTGGACATATTTTATAATGAATTAAATAAAAATCAAACTTCTAATATAAAAGATCAAAAGAAGACAATGAACTATGTACAAAGATGTTCACTATACTATATACAAATACAACAAATTAGATCAAATGTAGAAAATCAATAATTTGAAGTTATTAGTCACCTCTATACATTCTATATAATATTTGGAGGCATCTTTATTTAGATGGAGTGCTTGTTTGACTTGTTGTTCTCTGCCTTACTATTGCTGATCTCTGCCTTCATTTGATTTTGAATAGAAGTTTTTCATTTAAAGTTTGGTTGCTGCAATTTTTTATCATTTTTCTTATACTGTATTTGTTTTGTTTTAAGTTTTTGTTCTTTTGGAGTTTTAAGAGGTCATGCCTAGGGTCAGTTAGAAAAGTTAGAAAAGAATTTGTTTGCAGACAGGAAATAACATCCAGCTAATTAGTGGGAGAAGCTAAGAAATAGCATTCCTCATTTAGCTAGAAATATTTGGAGGCATTTTTACTTAGCTGGACTGCTTATTTGACTTGTTCCCTGCCTGACTATTGCTGATCTCTGCATTTGATTTTTCCCACCCACCTGCCATCTAACGTATTACTATTGTACTCTTAAACTTAATGGCTTTTGATTTGTCTGCCCCTACTATAAATCTGATTTTGGTCACTCCTTCCAGTCCCATCTCATCAGCTCTTTCTACTGAGTACTGAAAGATCAGTTGGGAAGACCCACCCCCTTAGTCTCTTAAACTTGAATTATCTTCTGTTTCCTCCCTTCCCACTTACTTAAAAATACACCTTATTTAGTTGCTTTTACTGTATGTTGTGCTTCTTCCTACTTTATTACTTTATTTTGATTTTTGCTGCTTTTTCTTAAAGTGTTCAGTTGCATTTATTCTACTGCATCTATTACTTCTTCTAGTAACCTGATTAAATTCTAACTGTTATTCTAAGCCTCTTAGTTTTGATTTAAGCACTTGGGCTTCAGACTAGTTATCCTACATAAGGAATGGTTGCAGGCTACACTCCTGTGGCAGGAGAGGTAGCTTACATCCTTCTAAGTTGGGGATTCCTGGTTGAAGACTTATTGTGTCTGTTATTCTAAAAGTGTCTTAGTTCTAGTTTAAGTGCTTGGGCTTCAGGCCAGTTATTTTACTTTAAGAAAGTTTGATGTCTACGCTCTTGTATTAGGAGTGTGTAGCCTCCACCCTTCTGAGCTGGGAATTGCTGGTGAAAGCTTGTTGTGGCTGTTATTCTAAGTGCTTTTGTTATTCTAAGTGCTTTTGTTCTGATTTAGGAACTTGGGCTCCAAACCAGTTATTTTGCATTAGGAAGGTTTGTGGTCTAAACTCTTGTGGCAGGAGAGGATAGCCTACAACCTTGTAAGCTAGGAATTGCTTATTGTGTGTCTGTTATTCTGAAAGTGTACAATCTGGTTGAGATGGGTATTCTGATTCATTGTAGCAATTCATATACACTGGCAACCCACTTATTCTTAAATAAAACAGATAAAGTATAAGAGAGGTGTAAATACACTTTAACACTGGAGGAAAAACTCTCATATAAAGAACATTAATCCTATAGAGGTTGCCAGTGACACTTGCACCACACCTACTGCACAGGGTAAAGACCCTACACACAAAACTACTTATGTTGAGGCACTTAACAGGCATCCTTCCTAAAACAGTACAACATCCTGCACAGTACAGTCAAAGAAAGGGTCCACAGCCATCACATAAATATTCTGTTAAAACACCACCTACTACTGCACATAGTAACACTGCATTGAATGCCTCCACTGCTAATCCCTTAAGGCAAACCAGCACACAGCCAAATTTCCAGGTCATTGGTGATTCTATAGTAAGGCACACCAGTGTCCCCCTCGCCAGAATGAGTAAGGAGAGAGTCACAATTAAATACCTTTATGTGTGTAGGATCTCTCAAGTCACACAGGCACTCAGGTCATTGAACCACAAGTATCAGTATGACTCTGTCATAGTCCATGTGGGTGTTAATGACCTGAGACATACCTCCCTTGACTATATGAAGTGAGATATGATCGAGCTCCCTGATTATGTGTCTCAGGTAGGTATGAGCCTAGCACTGAGCAGCATACTACCTTCTCCAAGGATGATGCCTTGTTACAAACAGAAAATGATTGATTTTAACAATTGACTTAGCTTCTGGTTTTAGTCCTGGGGGTACAATATTTGATGTCCTGGCAGGACATGGTTGACAGACCATGCTGCTTTTCAATGCCAAACTGATAAACATATGTACTAAACTGAACATATGAAGGAATATCTGAAGCTGGTACTGGTCAATCCTAGAAGTCTTAACAAGAATCTCCACTCCCTGCAAGCCTTTGTCTCTTTGGAGAAAGTAGAGATCTGTGTAGCAGCAGAGACATAGAATAAGGTCACTGAGAGTACCTTAGCAATGTAAGATTATAATGCCTTTCACACCTTTAAACCAGCTACTGCACAGGAGGGAACTAAAGATGGAGGAGTGTCAGTTTATATAATCTCACATCCATGCTGGTTAAAGTGTATGACCCACTGGAACTCATGCATGTGCAATTCACCATAAACAGGGTGCTATACCATATTCTTGCAACATATAGGTCCCCCTGCATGTCCCAGGAAAAGCATATTACCTATCTCAATATACTAGAGTCCCTGACTGTCCAACCCAATATGATATTCATGGGGTATCTTAACTACCCCTCTATAGATTGGAAATCCTACACCACCTTTAATGCACAAGCCCAGAGATTCCTAAACTTTGTTAATACCAGCATCCTGGAACATTTGGTCTATTCTCCTCCCAGGGATATAAACATCCTTGACCTTGTACTCACAAACATGGGCACCAATGTATTAATCTTTGCTTGTCAGATCTGACCATAAGGCAGTATTACTTGAAATAAAAATTAAATACTGGGATCCAGCAAAACCAAAACCTTTAGAAACTAATTCAAGGCTAACTTCTCTCTACTAAGCAACATCTTGGCTAAATTCCAAGCACCCCCAAACTCAGTAAACACCATAGAATACACTGACTTATTTACAAAATCTCTGTACAACCATATTGATAGACTAGATCCAGGCCTGCTGAATCTAGCTTTGTTTGCATAACTTGAGCACTAATCCAGGCCTTCTTAAAAGTATTCAATTGTATTTATTACTGCTTGTTAGTAACCTGATTAAAGTGTAGCTATCATTCTAAGCCTTTTGGTTTAAGCACTTGGGCTTCAGACGAGTTGTTTTACATTAAAAAGGTTTGTGGTCTGCACTGTTGTGGCAGGCCAGGTAGCTTACATCCTTCTAAGTTGGGAACTGCTGATTGAAGGCTCAGTGTCTGTTATTCTAAAAGTGTATTAGTTCTGGTTTAAGCACTTGGGCTTCAGGCCAGTTATTTTACATTAAGAAGGTTCGTGGTCTGCACTCTTGTGGGAGGAGAGGCTGGATTCTGCCCTTCTTAGCTGGAAAGTTCTGGTTAAAGGCTTATAGTGCCTGATTATTTGAACTGTTTCTTACAGAAATTGGTGCACCTTGTTTGCTGCAGCATAAACTAGATCCAGGCCTGCTGAATCTAGCTTTGTTTGTATAACCTGAGCACTAATCCAGGCCTTCTTTTTTGGAGAAGGTTCTGCTGCACCCTAGTGGCAGGAGTGTGCAGTTAGAACTTGTCTGATTGAAGAATACAGGAACAGGGCTCAGTTTTGAGATTTTTTTTTTACTGGTTAATTGGGTAATTTGTTTAAAAGCCTTTTTGATTGCTTGTAGTCATCTAAAGCTGTTTTAAGTGTATTTTTTACTGTTTGTAGTCTGTGTAAAGCTGTTTTAAGTGTATTTTTTACTGTTTTTGCCTTATCTTTTAAAAAAATATTTTGCCTTGTTTCCCATCGTTCTAAGCTAGTATAGTCCAGTTTTCAGGCTATTGCTGAATTCAGGACTGTGTTACAATTTTCTAAGTTGTCCATACCTTACTTGGATAGAGGGAGGTTTCTCTGTTCACCTGTGAGACAGGGAGCTTTGAGCAGCCATCTGTCCCTGGAGGAGTGGTTCCAGCCCAGAAGTTAGTAGTTTATATGTAATTTTGGGCTAATTTCTATCTCTTTTATTTCCCTGCTGTAAAAACCGTGCTTGCATGGTTTTGCACATCCAGGCAGCGCTGGTTAGCTAGGGCTAAATTTATCTCAGCTCCACCAAATCTCCTCTTCATTTTTTTCCTTGAAAGTAGTCTAACTCTCAACCTAAGCACTTAAAAAGCATCCTACAGTCCAGCACTTGCTCAGACATAATATCAAGCACTAATATACCCCGACACTTGATTGCTCAGCAGGGCAAGGCTCATTATTCACCCCTCACCAACCAAGCGACTAAGCAGCTCACCCTACTATTCAGCATGACCAAAGGGCAATTTCAGGTATACTCTCCAGTCCAGCTGGTGAACCTAGGTATCCTGAGGCAATGTTACAACTGTCTCATGTACAAAGACAACCCTCACCTCCTACCACAAAACATTAACATATGCAAGAGATGCAATTATATAGCTAAATTGGAGGCTAAGCTCTCTCCACCCAAGACTGGAACAGGCAGTCATGAGGAGAAGATTAACACTTGCACCACACCTCCAGCCTCATATAGACATACTAAACCAGCACTGGCAAAAAATACACATAAATACATGAAATCATACTCAGAGGCTCTAAATAAAAAGCCGCAAAAGCATCACAGACCTCCAAAGCAGACACCCAAAAAACCTGCACCTCCTGTCACCAGACAACACATAAAACACAAAATCAGTATGCCACACAATCACAACCCTTAAGGCAAAATAGCATACCTAACACACTAGTAATAGGCGACTCTATAGTCAGGCACAGTGACGTCCCACTCACTAGGCTGGACAAGGAGAAAGTTACTGTTAGCTGCCTGTTGGGAGCCAGAATCCGCCACATAACACAAGCACTCAGGTCACTCCAGAACAAGTACAAATATGACTCTGTCATTGTTCATGTTGGTGTGAATGACCTGAGATGTACCTCCCTGGACTACATGAAAAGAGACATGGAAGAGCTCTCTGATCATGTAGCCCAGGTGGGTATGACCCTGATCCTGAGTAGCATCCTGCCCTCACCAAGAATGATACCACAGTATAAAGAAAAAATGATCAATTTCAACAACTGGCTAAGCTTCTGGTGTTATTCAAAGGGGATCCAGTGTCTGTCAGCCTGGGATGACATGCTCGACAAGCCTTGTTGCTTCACAAGAGATGGCTTGCACCTGTCACCCCTATGCTTTCAAATACTGGCCAAGGCTATTGCTGCCCCCATAGTGCCTTTTTTAGGCAAGGCTCAAAAGTCAAACCCACCTCCGTAAACAGCACAAATTAAAAAATGAGGGTTATGCTACCAGGACGTTAAATCTCAAAATGCACGCGCTCGAAACACTCCTCAGTATGGAGAACGTCGACATCTGTGCAGTAACTGAAACTTGGTTCAAGGCTCCACAGAGCACCTCAGCACTACTGGGCTACAACTCATACCACACATTTCGGCCACAGAACATGGACCGAAACACAAAAGGAGGGGGTGTATCCATATTCATCAATGATACCTACACCTCCAGGTTAGTGGTGCAGCATGATACCTCTGAGATCATCAATGTGCAATTAACATCAGGAAAATCTGCAATGCAAATTGTGGCCTGCTACAGATCACCCTCCATAACCCAGGGCCACCACTCCGCCTTTCTGGAGATTGATGAAAACATGAAGGTCCTACAGAACACCCTGATATTGGGCAATTTCAATTACCCTACCATAAACTACTCAAGTACAAACTCCCAGGTCCAGCGCTTCCTAGAATTTATCAACTGAAATGCCCTGGATCAGCTGGTAAATTCCCTTACCAGAGGTGAAAACATATTGGACCTGGTCATCATCAACATGGGCGACAGGTGTTCCACACTGGAGGTCAACCCGTCACTGGTTAAATCAGACCATAAACTAATCACTCTGGATGTCCACACCACACCACTACCTTCAACCAAGGAAACCACAGTGAAAAACTTTTCTATGGCAAACTTCACCTTACTTAAGACAGAGGTGGTAAGTTTCACAGCCCCCACGCTAAAGGATAACAGTGTCAAAAATGCAGAAACCTTTACAAATGCACTCTATGATCACCTACAAGGATGCATGGATCATGCCATCCCTAGCAAAACCAAGACTCACTCCCCTAAGAGAAGGAAACCAGTCTGGTGGACCCCTGCCATAAACAGGCTATACAATAGAAGGAGGAAAGTAGTTCAGAATAAAAGCAAATCCCAGGAAGGAAAGGCATCCCTGATCAGTATCAGTAAGAAACTAAGGTTCTTCATAAAATCCTCCAAGGCTAACTTCGTAAGAAAAATTGCCAGAATCTAAGTGACAACTCACAGATATGCTCTGAGCTAGTGCAAAATAGCACAAAATATACTGAACCCACTGATATTGCCAACATCCTGGCAGAAAGATTCAGTACAAATTTCACCCCCCTCTCACCCCCAAAGGGCCCACAGCAATACCAGAAAAGTGTAGTGTCCCAGAAATCACAGATGCACAGGTGAAAGCAGCCCTTTCAAAAGCCAAAAGCACAGCATCAGTGGGGCCAGATGGTGTCCCAGGCTGCGTCTTGCCTGAACTACAGAACAAAATAATCCCCCACCTTAACACACTGTTCAACCTCAGCCTCTCCCCAGGCTATGTGCCTATAGAATGGTGCACAGCAATGGTTATTCCGCTCCACAAAGGAGGGGCCACAACTGACCCTGGTAACTATCACCCCATAAGCCTGACTAGCCTGGTCTGCAAGGCTATGGAGCGCATCATCATGGAACTCATTAACAAAGACATTGAGAACCTCCAAACACTTGACCCGACCCAGTTCGGCTTTATTAAGGGCAGATCATGTCTACTAAACCTGGTTGACTTCTTTGAGACAGTCACCAAGGCCATAGATGAGGGGAAGGTAGTTCACACAGCCTAGCTTGACCTCGCCAAGGCTTTTGACACCATTCCCCAATCAGGAATTATAGAAAAACTCACCAGCCTGAACATAAACCCCTACGTCACGAGATGGGTGTCCAACTGGCTTACAGACAGAACTCAGACGGTAAGAATAGCGGGCTCCAGGTTCGACTCTAAACCAGTCACAAGTATTGTCTCACAAGGCTCAGTCCTGGGACCCCTACTGTTTGGCATATACTTCTCAGAAGTACAGGCAAACACAGGAGGACTATGGCTAACCAGGTTCGCCGATGAATGCCAACTGGGAGCCATAATTAACTCTCTGGCTGACACGGACATTCTCCAAAAGGGCCTTACTGAGATGGACACATGGTGTCAAAGTCATGGTCTCAAGCTAAATGCCAAAAAATGCATAGTCATCCCATTTCGGAAAAAGAAAACACCCATGAATTACCACATAGGTGGAAGCCCCTCAATACAGAAGAGGTAATAAGAGATCTGGGGACCCAGGTAGATAGTAATCTCTCCTTTGACAATCATATTGCCAAAGTAGTTAGGAAATCCGTCTATGTAGCCCATCTAATTACTAAAGGGTTCGCATCTAGAAATAAAGAGGTTATAGTGCCCCTCTACTTGTCACTCATCAGACCCATCATAGAGTACAATGCCCCATTTGGGATGTACCTCACAAGACATTTCCAACAGCTAGAAAGACCACAAAAGTACCTAACCAAGAGGATTACTGGCCTCAAGCATATGTCCTATGCAGCCTGACTGGAAAAACTCCAGCTGTACTCAGTGGCATATTGCTTACTCAGAGGTGCTCTCTGCCTGACTTACAAAGCCATGTCCAACTCAGATATTGATGGACATGCTCCACCTAAAGAAATCCAAGTCACTGCAAGCCACGCACTCTAGTAAGCTAAACCTCGCCACAACAATAAATAGAACATGCTGGAGGGATAGATTCCTGTCACAGAGACTCCCCATGCTTTGTAACAAAATTCCTAACTACATTAGGCAGAGCCCCTCACTAACACTGTTCAAGAGAAGCCTTGACGAGTGGATGGGTAACAGAAAATACACCCCTGGGATCACTTCATTGGCTCTTCTTGACAGAGGCTCAGTTAATTAATCAATGGGGCGGTGAAAGCTGATAAATGTCCTCGGGCAGATAGCTTAGTACCTACCTATGAACCTATATAGCAAGGTATGTCACTCATACTAAGAATAAGACAAACTCAAAAGACAAGCCACCCTGATGGAATCACACTATCAACTGGTTATACAACAATCATGGCCAAGCATAGGAGGAACAAGGCCATACATACTGAAAGCCCCCTGTCCAATCTGAACAGGCAGCTAAGAGGATTAATTAATACTTCAAAGACTAAATTTGAAAAAAAAAAACAATAGCTTTTCAGGCAAAGAACAACCACAAAGCTGTCTACAGCTATGTCCGTAACCCTAGAGGAAATACACAGCAATGTACAGAACTTATTGTAGATGGTATCACCCACACACTGGAACTGGAGGCCACTACTAACCTTTTGGCTGACAGGTTCAGCTCAAATTTCTCCCCCCACCCCCCTCCCCCAATAGTCCAAAGGAAATACCACAAAACACAATCCCCTGTACCATTATTTGTTTTATTTATTTATTTAAGTATGATGACCGGGGAAGTCCACTGGGCCAAGAAGAGCCATTTTCAGTGGAGGCCTGGGGAGAAAAGCTCCACAATAATTACAAGTTACATTTCACATGTTACAAAAGGACATAGTTCATACAGCTAATTAAACATTTACAGATAAGCGCCATGATAGTTGAAATTGGCTTGTCACAATGTTACAAAAATGAAAAGACATAATTCAATACAGAAATTACATTACAAGAGAACAGGTCAATAATGCACTTTCTAAGATGCAAAGTCATTGCATCAATAGGTCTCAATAACATCATAGGATGTTTAATAAATAGCATGAAACATGACATCTCTGGTCTACTTGAATCATTTTTTAGCTCAAGTCTTCAGTCATATTTTGTGCCAAAGAAATGGAAGATGGCTATAGTCATTCTCCTGCACAAATGAGGCCCAACCAGTGATCTGGGTAACTACAGGCCGATAAGTTTTACCATCCTCATATGTAAGGCCATGGAAAGAATCACTATGGACATGATAAATGAGGAGATAGGTAACTTGCTAACACTGGACCCGTAACAGTTCAGCTTTGGTAAAGGAAGGTCATGCCTATTAAATCTGATGGACATTTTTGAGAGAGTCGCCGAAACATTAGATGAAGGTAAGGCTGTGCACACAGCTTACTTTCACCTGGCCAAAGCTTTTGATACAATACACCACTCAGGCAGTATAGACAAGCTCACCATACCTCTCAACCTCTTAGAGAAAGAAATTTGGACGAAGCCGTGAATAAAAGTGGGACAAAGGCACAAAAATAGGGACCATTTTTAAATATTGCTCTTACAAATTTAGCAGGTTGATAGAATAACAGATTTTGCATTAACATGAATTTTTCAAAGGGTATAACATCTGAAACTGAAATGTCTGTCATTATTTTCAGTCTTTAATGATTTGCCACTAATTTGACAGAAAACCATCATTTTATGAAAAACAGACCAAAAATATGATGCAAAAATCTGGACATTCTGCAAAAATCTATACAGCTGAGAGTTGTGAAGCTCACTGATTCAAGTATGAACCCTTCTATCACCCACTGGATAACTAACTGGCTTATTGACAGAACTGAGGAGGTCAAAATAAGTGAGTCCACCTCCACCAAGAGGCAGTCACTAGCTGAGTCCCCAGGGACTGGTACAGGGCCCTCTCCTTTTTGGCATCTATTTCTCTGAAATGGAAGTAAAAGCTGAAGGTGTATGGCTGACTGAGTTTTCAGATGATTGCAAACTGGAGGTTTTCATCACCTGCCCTGCAGGTACAAGCATTTTTAAATAAGGTCTATCTCTGACTAATAAAAGGTGCTAAAGGCATGGTCTTAAACTCAATGCTAAGAAATGCATTATTGTAGCCTTTGGGAAAATCAACCATCCCAGCTAATTACCAGGTTGATAATGCACCCCTAAGAGTCAACCTAGTTGTCAGGGATCTGGGTACACAAATAAATAGTAGCCTTACCTTCGGCCACCACGTGGCCACAGGTGCGAGAAAATCTATTAGTGTTGCACAACTTATAAGTAGGGCTTGGCATCTAGGTACAAAGAGGTCATTAACCTACTGTACTCCGGCCTTACCAGACCAGTCTTAGAGTACAATGCTCCCTTTGGTATGTACCTGACCAGGCATATGCAGCACCTGCAGCAATGTCAGAGGTTCATTACAAAAAGAATACAAGGTGTAACAAACCTGCCTTATGAAGAGCACCTTAAAGCCCTTTCCCTGTACTCAGTCTCCTATAGATTACTGAGTGGTGATCTATGAGTGGCTCAAAAGGCATTTGCAAACCCCACATGTATGAATCTCCTACATATTCTTAAGTCAAATAGTACCAGAAATACAAGGTATAGCACCTGAATTTTGTCTGTGACATAAACAAAACATGCTAAAGAGACAGATACGTGTCTCAGATACTGACCCTCTTATGGAACAGGCTTCCCATCCATGTGAAAATGAGTTTGCCTATTATACAGTTTAAGCACAACCTAGACAAGTGGATGGGGCATAGGAAATTTACACCGGGCCTGGCACTCATGTCCCTTATGGATAGAGGTGGCTTGTAAATGCCTGGCCCACAATGTCCTACTTGGATGCAGGGCATCATTATTCTTTTGGGAAAACCTGGCTAGGTTTAGAAATGCCCTTTGGGTTGTTAGTCTAGTAACAGTCTGTGGATCTATGAATCTGTGATTCAAATATACCCAAGTCTTCCAGACACACAAAAGGATATGTAACTCTTTGGCTCGTTCTTCTGTTAGCTGTACTTTTAATCACTACCTACCTAACTGTCCTTTTCACACATCTGAAAAAACAACTGCTTGCAATTTATCAACCCAGAAAGTCAATCGGACACTCTCTATAGTCAAACTCAGTAGCCAAAACTTGGAATGATGCCTCAGTCCTGGAATTCCTTACAATAAACAATACTCAATGACATGCTTGTCCATTCCTCCTTTCATAACCCTACTGATACCATTCTTACTGTAGTCTCTACTACACTGTCAACCTGCCTACTACTGTTTCATCTCAACAACTATTTCCTGAATATGTATTGCTTAACATTGTTTATATATACTTGTTATTGGATACTGTATAAAGTTTTTGTCATAATATCTGACTTGTAAAAACTTCTTTTTATATAATATTTCAGGTGTAAATTTTTTATTTTTCCTTATAATGGAGCTTTTCTTCCCAGGCTTCCACTGAAAAAGGGCCTTTGGCCCAGTCAGACCTTCCCAGTAAACAAATATAAAATAAAATAAAATAAATAAATACACAAATAAATAAATAAATAATGGACACTAGACTGATATTTAGCAGTCACGTGCTTAAACACTCACTAAAACACTTTCTCACGTAATCCTGGCTCTGTGCTTGCATCACACCAGGCTGAATCATCATCCTTTATTTTCTTCTGGTCCTCCTCCTCTCCTATTTATCTCTCTCTGTTACTCTTCTTCTCTTCTCCTCTCATCTTCCTGTCACCTATCCCATCTTCAATACTGTCTGCATCCTCTCCATCTCTTTTTAATAATGACTCATATGCAAAGGTCAGTCTTAGGTGTCTTCTGTAAAGAAGCAAATTCTCGAATTGTAAAAATTGTAGAAGCATGATAATGTTAACTATCTAGTTACAGAAACATGTAAATGCTCACAAATTTAAGTGATTTTGTTTCCTCTGCTACTTCATTTGTATTTGTAAATATTGCACTATTTGTTCTGTCATCACACTTTTATTACAAATCATATATTATTCTGCATGTATTAAAGGTCCAGTTATTATCTTTCTCCTCAGAGCTCCACTAAAATGGGTTCTATGGCCAGTCAGATTTTTCCAGTTAAACAAATGTCTAATAAAACAAACAAACAAATAAATAAATAAATAAATACATACATACATACATAAATAAACAAACAAAACCCCCTTAAACTCCTTACCATCCAAAGAAAAAAATATCAACAAAACTGACCTATGCTTTGAGCTCCTTTTATGACCTGGAGAAGTGGACAAGTAACTCAATGCCCTCCTAGGTCACCTGGCATGTCTATTGCTAACATGGGAAGTTGACATAGATCAGTATCAGGGTCATGGCAAAACATACTTCCTACTAGCATGCAGATAAAACTACTGTAGGAAAGAAAAAGGTAAGTAAACATTCTGCTAGTTGTTATCCAAACCGTGGAATAGATTAGCCTTGGACTTTAGACATATTGTAAGCTAGAAGCTGTCGGCAGAGAATTTCAGTGTGATAGAACACTTGTGTTACCTCACTACGAGAGGTGACTTTCTGATTAGGATAACAACCATCATCCTAAATCAAACTGCAGTTCTGGAAATGAATGCAGAGGGCCATGTGCTGTTAATTGTCTGTGTGACATATGGTGGTAGATATGGTCAAATTTTAGGCAGTGTCTATGGTGGTTGAATAAGCCTGAGTTTAAAAAATCATATTATAAATATGACATAATTGCTACCATTGCTTCACAGCACTTAGTTGTTCAGGTCAGATTCTAGCCGCTATGTGTGTGGAGCATTTGTGACCTCCATGTATCTGTGTTGGATCCCTTTAAGAGATCCAGGTTCCTTCAGTTTCACAAGGGCAAACAGTAAACAAATTAGCAGTCCTCTAAACTGCCCACATGTGTGTATGTAGTGTGAATGTGTGTATACGAACCTGTTATAGAGTGGCATCCTCTCTATGACTAATTTCTTGACTCCTGCTCGTTGAGTGCCAAGATATTCTTTAGCTTCCCCATGACCCTGAATTCACTAAAGATGGTATCAAGAAATGAAAGAATGAAAACAGGCTTTAAGCGTCCTAAGCAGTATTTTCTTACCACTTGAATCTATAGTTCTTTTTATCTGAGAATGGCATCCAAAGTGAACATATCTGTGACATGTAATGATTGTAGCAATGTGTGACATATATTGTGTGTATAAATATATATATACACATATATATATATATATATATATATATATATATATATATATATATATATATATATATATATGTATGGGTCTACCTGATAACACCGATATGCCAAAACACAGACAACGAAATAACCGACATGAAAAAAATGAAAAAAAAAAAAAGTTCAAAAACACGAAACTTCACATGCCCGACAAACCAAAATCCCGACAATCAACAAAACAAATACCTTTCCCGAAAAACACACACACAACACAAGCACACCAAAAAGCTTAAAACCTACACTAAACCTTACATACACAACTATCTATGCACTAACCTTAACCCAAACCCTAACCCTAAGGTCCGTCACTTTGCACACCTACCCTACCCACACCCTAACGCTAACTCATTTAATCTGCCCCTAACCCTCAAGTCCGTCACTATCACACACTTACCTTACCTGCACCCTAACCCTAACTCACTTAATCTGTCCCTAACCCTCAAGTCCGTCACTATCGCACACTTACCTTACCCGCACCCTAACCCTAACTCACTTAACCCACCCCTAAACCTAAACTCTGTCACTATCGCACACTTATCTGACCCGCACCCTACCCTAACGTCCATCACTATCACACACTCACCTTACCCGCACCCTGACCCTAACATCCGTCCCTATCGCACACATACCTTAACATGTTGGTGTTCTCAGCATCGGGATTCTCAACTGTCGGTCTTTTCTGTTGTCGATCTTCTGGTGTTGGTATTCTCATTGTCGCCGTTCTGTGATTTTGGCGTTTTCAGGTAGACCCATATATATATATATATATGTGTGTGTGTGTGTGTGTGTGTGTGTGTGTGTGTGTGTGTACGTGCGCACGTCTGTCCATGAATCTGTGACAGAAGATCAAAGTTCCACAAAGACCATATGATCAAGTTGCCAGAACATCGATGCTTATCTATGGAAATTGTGGTACAATGGGGATTGGGGAATTTAGCCTTTTTCCCACTGCAGTGTGATCTGAAGAAGTTCCTTTTGGAATGAAAGTGCTTACCAGGTTTATGTAATAAAGTTTATACTTTCGTGGTTCGTTATTGCATTGTTTTTGTTTTTATATGTCCACTGTTTTTATTCATGAGGTTTTTGGTTTAATGATCTTGAAGTTGGTATATATAATATGCAAGGGGTATGGATACCTACATGGGGTTTGCAGGGAGGCTTGCCTGCTAATACAAAACATGAAGTGTTCCTCCACATCTTTGCCAGCATCTGAGACATCTCTGTGTACCAGGAATATTTTAGAAAAATCAAGGCTTATTAGGATGGGCACTGAGCATAAAATATTTTGATTGCCTAAAGACCTGTTGCATTGCATTTATCCACTTCTTCAAGGATCCTTAACTTCAGATGGCAAACAATTCTTGCAAAATCAGGAATAAACTTCCAATTATTGTCAGCCTGGCTCAAAAAAGTTTTTTGCATTGCAGTATTTTGTTTGGGCAAATTTTGCACTGCTTCAACCTTTTAATCTTGTGTTTTCACAACCCTTCATTATTATATAGCCAAAATACTGGCTTCTGCTATCCATAAGTTGAACTGAGTTGAATTAACCATCAATACAATTTGTTGTAAAGAATTTAAAATGTTCTAAACTTTGAGTGATGGCGTTTCCATTCTTCAGGTGATATAACATCATCCAGATATGCTGCTGTGGAGTCCAAGGATTTTATACATTGGCCTCTAGAATGTTACATCTCCTCCATGGAGATTAAAAGGCAGCACTCTTTGACGGAAGAGCTGATCTGCTGTGAGAAATTCCATTTTGCCTTAGTGTCTGGGGCGCGTGAGATTTGCAAATAGTTTTTTGTTTACATCTGAAATCAACAGAAACTTAGTGTTACTCAGATTCCCACTCCACTCTGGTTTATGTATGTTCTTTAGCTACCTGAAGCCAGTGCAAAACCTTATTGTCGTATCAGGCCTAGAGACCACTACAATGGGCTGTTCCACTCACTCATCTATTCTTCTACAGTTTCATATTTAATAATTGTTTATACTTCATCTGTATCTGCCTGGCATTGGGACTTTGGTGTCCAGTATGGGATTTAAGTATGTTTTCTATTTGGGCACAGTTTTTATGTTGTGCTGAAATAAACTGTTTTGGTGGACAATCCTGAGTATGTGTCTGTACTCCTGTGCAAGAATTCTTTCACTTCTTGTTTCTGAGATCCAGATAGTGTGTATCTCCCCTTTTCTGACTACAGAATATACTGTTGACATTTAACTTTCCCTGCAAATATACTCACTGGAAAAAAAACTCAAGTTTTTCTCTCTCTGGTTTCAGAACACTTATGCGGTAAAACAGTGTTGTCTTCCTATTTCTCATTTGTTTCATCATGTAATTCACTTCACTCACTTTCTCTATCACTTCAAAAGAAACGTGTCACTTAGTAAGAAACTTAATTCCAGCAATGGATAATAATACAGGTACCTTTAATACAAGTACCCTAGATTCTAGTTTGAACTCTGGTAGATCAGCATTTCTGTCATAAGCTCTCTATTTTGCCTGCTGTATACTCTCCATATATTCTCCCTATTACAGATATTGCAGTTCTTAACCTGCCATGCAAATCAGTAAAATGCTATATTACATGTTGAAAATGGTTGTTTATTTCTCCAGTATATATTTTGCTATATTATCAAACCCTGGGAGTGTATGTCATACAATTCCAGTGGTATGAATCAAGATGAAGCCTGAGACAGTTCTCTTAGAGCAAAGAAAAGATCTGGCAGCAGTTGGCCCTGATTTTTCCATCTAATTATTTAGCCTTCTTTAACACAGGTTTTAATTAAAAAAAAGTTCAGTTAGCCCTACTGTTTATGGGCAGCATACAGATGTTCTTAGATGTTTCACTTTAAATCACTGTCAAAGGTTCAAGTATCATTCTAGATAAGGATGGGGGGGGGCATAGAACAGCACGAGTTTCTTTAGAAATTCTCTTGAAATTTCTCTAGAGATTTTTACCACAGGGAAAAAAACTAATTATTTAGCCCTGGACTCTTCACATGGATCATGCCTCAGGAAATGGTGTTGTATAATGAATAATCATCAGGATATACTATGGTCATTAAATGATTTTTGCAAATGGACACACAATGTCTATTGTTATGCACTCAAATGAGATATCCCCTATTAATACTATTTGGTATGATGCAGAGAGTGATTATTCATATTTTTGCTACTATTAATATGAAGCATGGAGACAAGGAGTTCTGTACTGCAAATGTGGGAATATCTTTTGGGTGTGGACATATCAAACTTTTGTTAGAGAAAAGAATTGCTATATAACCTGCTCCTTTGGAGTGATTGTTCAGCTGAAATATAGTATAGCCAGGCAAAAAGATTTCACTTTTAGTCAGAGACATGGTTTTAACTACGTTGCTGATAGTATTAATATTTGGTTATAAGTTGTAGCATCCTCGCATGTAGGAGCATGATGATATTACATAAACATTGTATATTTAAGTTAAAACAGTCAACATTTCTAGAATTTTTGAAAGATTGATTGCTTCAGGTTCTAGGTACAGTTTTAAAATGTGCTTTAAATCAAATGTTAGCTCATAAGTCAATGTTAGGATGTGGATCGTTTGAATCATTAGTAACCTAGCCCCAGTACCCCAAACTATAGCTACTCATTGACATGACTAACTTATAACTGGTTTTGATCCCTTTCAATGCAGGCTTGAGGGGCCAGACCCTGGATGCATTTATAATTGTCCATCTATTTCTCCAGGTTATGTGTTAAGAGAGTCAGAGAGCTAATTGATTGACACCCAAAAGAAATCTATGCCAGAAAAGTGGGATTCTCTGGGATATCTATCTGTCTCACTAGTAGGTCCTATTTATGTTCTGTAAATGTTAGGATCTCTTCAAGAGGTGTTGAGGGTGTTATTACTTTTACAGATGTGCACAAGGTCACAAAGGACTGAATCCTTTGAGGATCTGTAACCTAGACAAAAGTCACCTCTCAAGGGTCTGTCTAACACAGGTGACAGAGAGAGCACTTTAAGATGGTCTGTGTAGCCCTTGATTATCATAATTTCGAAATACTGCAGTCACTTAATCTGGATCATATGCTTAGACAAGTACATACCAAACAGGCCATTATAATCTATTATGGACCCGATGACAGACGAGTAGAGAGGGATG
>NC_056743.1:1364467258-1364557258 GCF_019279795.1 Protopterus annectens
CCACGACAATAAATAGGGCATGCTGGAGGGATAGATTCCTGTCCCAGAGACTTCCCATGCTTTGGAACAAGATTCCAATCTAGATTAAGCAGAGCTCCTTGCTAACACTCTTCAAAAGAAACCTTGACGAGTAGATGGGAAAAAGAAAGTTTACCCTGGGGATCACTTCAGTGGCTCTGCTGGACAGAGGCACAGGGAACTAATCTAAGGGGGTGGCGAAAGCCAACGCATTCTGGCTAGGCTTATAAATGCCTTTGGGCAGATACCTTAGTACCTACCTATAAACCTATGAACCTATGAACCTAGAGTTTTGGAATAAATTTATTGTGACAGGGAGAATTACAACTCTTCTGAAACATTATGCATTATCATTTAATACTTTAAAACCATATGGCTTGAATCAGGAAATGAAATGGAGATTTTTTCCTTTAATATAAGTATTAATTATTTTATGATCATAATATTTTGAATGTGTTTGTAGCTCCTAAAGAGTTTTTACTCCCTAGAAATCCACTGATCAAGGTTCTAGAGTATTTATATAATTTTGCATTAGTTAATATTTCTTAACTAGTCCCTTTGTTGTATTGCAGTGGTTAATAATTCAGTAGTTATTTAAAAGCACATTGTGTGTGTGTGTCTACAGTGGCTTGGAATAGGTGAATGGGGTGAAAGGTGAAGTAGCAACTGGACCTTAGTGATAGATGGGACAAAGTAGGACACTTCAGAAGATTAAATTAAAAGAGAGTATGCATGTTGTGATGGATTAATACCCTTTATATAGTGGTTTAGTTATAAGGGAGGATGCATGTTGTGATGGATTAAAACCCTATATATATATTGGTTTAATTAAAAGGGAGTATGCATGTTGTGATGGCTTAACACCCCATAAATATTGGTTTAGTTAAAAGGGAGTATGCTATGATGGATTAACACTCCATATATACTGGTTTAATTAAAATGGAGTATGCATGTTGTGATGTATTAACACCCCATATATACCGATGTAATTAAAAGGGAGTATTCATGTTGTGATGGATTAACACATCATATATATTAGTTTAATTAAAAGTGAGTATGCATGTTGTGATGGATTAACACCCCATATATAAAAGGGAGTATGCATGTTGTGATGGATTAACATCCCACATACATTGGCTCTTATCTGTAAGCCAGTGCCTTGCTGAGATAGACAATTTCCCCAACATAATTAGGATAACGCTGGCATGGGAACATCTGTGAATGAATGAAAACTGGAGGGTAAAACTTAGACTGGCTGAATTAGTTCTCATGCACACAAAACAAGAAATGGTGTATTATATATATTAACTTCAAGAATGAACAATCCCTGAGAAAAATGGCATATCTCCCCTATCATGAAACTGTCGATCTCACACAGCTGTCAAAGATCTACATAAACTGACCAATGTGGGTCAAAAATACACAGGATGACCATATGCAAATTAGAATTATACTAGGTCATCCATCCATCCATCCTCAACCCCTTTTCCCATTTTGCACATGGGGTTGGGGTGTCACTTCAGGAGTGAGAATCATCTTGAGCCAAGGTTTACCTATATGTGTGTGTATATGTATATACATACATATATATATATATATATATATATATATATATATATATATATATATATACATATATATATATATATATATATATATTTATACACACACACACACACATGCGAGCGCACACATGTACCTATAAGAAATTAAAAAACAATGCATGGAGTGGTTCGGTATAGGGTCATCATCAAACCCCTTTTTTTCATTTTTCTATATGAGGTCAGGATGTTGTGTCAGCTGTCACCATCTCTCTCGATTGAATATTACTCTTCTACATTTTTTGAAAGTCATGCTTGACTGTCACATGACTTCTCTTACACAATCTATCCATCTTTTTCTTTGATGCCCTCATTTCCTCTTGTCTTCTTCCTGTCTGTACCAAATCTTCTTCACCAGGTTGTCTTCTGCTTTCTTGCTAACATGGTTGAACCACCATAATCTGTTTTCTTTGACCATCTTTACAATTAGAGTTACTTGAGCTTCCTCCTTGATGTCGTAATTTCTTTGTCTGTCCCACAGTGTGCATCCTACTACAGGTCTTAGGCACTTCATCTCTTTTACCTCTAGCTTTCTCAACTGCTCTGCTTTTACTGTCTATGTCTCTGTACCATACAGTAATACTGGTTTCACCACCATTTTGTACACCTTGCTTTTCAGCTTCTTTGACCTTCACCTGTAATAAACTTCCCCTGACTATCTATGTCTGTTGTCCGCAGTATCTCTAATTCTAGCTTTCATCTCCTCAGTCAGATTTCCCTTCTCTTCAGACACTCTGCATAGGTACTTGAAGATGTTAACCTGTTTAACTATTTTCCCTCCTGTCTCATTTCTCAGCTTCTTTTGATTTCTCCTTTTGCTGCTATTGCAACTGCCTTATCTGTGCTCACTTTATTCCTGTATGGATTCCTTTTTTAAGTTCTTGATGAATGTCTGCCTGTAAAGCAACATCACCTGCGTACAACAGTTTTGTTTATCTGTCCTATTGGACAGGTTTGCTAATGTAGTCCATCACCAGTATGAACAGCAGTGGGCTCAGATCTAAACCCTGATGTACACCTACTCCCAATGGGAACCACTCTGTGAGTCCAAACACTTTTAGTAGATGTGCCATTGGGTCCTTGTACATAGCTCACACTAATTATTTCAATGTTTTGGGACTTCCAACCATTGCAGGACTCCCCAAATCAGCCTTTTTGAGAAATTGTCATATGCTTTTTCTGGGTCTAGGAATGCACATCTGGACACTTTCCTGGATTTCTAGCTTCTTTTCAACTATCTGTCTCACTACAAGCACCAGATCAGTAGTGCTGCATCCAGAATTGAATCTGAACTGCTTATCTCTTTGATGATGTGAGGTAGTGACAGGGAGAATAGGGCAGTGCATGTGGTACATATGCCAGCATAGCTAGTTAGAGTTTTGTAAAGAACTATATGTCATTTCAATTTCAAACTGATTTGGACAGATGCTTGTGTTAGAAATGTATTTGTAAAGTTGCTTGTGTTAAAATGTGTCAACAGTGGGTGCTGCTGGACAGAAAAGAAATATACATACATGTCAGACTGTATTGTTGTAACTGAAGAAATGTTTGTATCTGTAACAGAGAATGCTGGAATGGAAGGGGCTAAGCTCAGGTCAGCTAACCTTAAGAAAAATACCCTGAAATTAAATGACTTGGTTTAGGACATAAAGATTTTATCTCACAGGTCTGAATGCAGCCAGACACATAATGTATGTGAAAATTCTGGGTGGGGATCCTGCTCTATTGTCCTTAGTGGTGAACTGTTTGATACTCTGAGGTCAGAATGGCCAGATAATAGCTTGTTAGTTTCTGCAGGAAGGGTGGAAGTGTTGGAATTGTTTTACAGTTTCCAGATGCTGTAATAAACCTTAGCTGAAGTTCTATGTCTGTATCGTGACACACTAGTGCCAGATCTTGGCACAGTTTCTAGTAAGGGGGTAGTGTGGGAACCACAGAGTCAGGTGATCAGATGTGATGTCATTCTGTAGCCAGCACTGAAATTGTATTTGAATACTAGAGAGAGATGTGAGGAGTGCACTCTGTTTTTGGACCTGACGGATGGGAAATAGAAAACTGGATAGGAAAAAGAAAATTCATCACAGGGATCACTTCTGTGACACTGCTTAACAGGGACACAGGAAAATAATTTTCTTGGGTGGCAAAAGCCAGGGAACCTTTTTGGCTAGGCTTATATAGGCCCCAGGGCCAATAGCCTAGTACCTACCTGTGAACCTATGAACCTATGAACAAGACACTCATCTATGTTTATCTTGTCTTGCTTTATTAAGTAACTAGGGAACAGTAATTATTCAATCAGTTAAAAAATGTAGTCAGATTGGATAAATGTTGTTTTTTTTTCCTGTATCTGTCTGAGTCTTTCCATCTGTGCCATTTTTTATATTTCCGGTGATAGAAATCTCTGGTGTTTATTGTAAATAGATATTCAGTATTTTCATGTTTTCTTTTTTGATTATTTATTATTAAATATATTTATACCTTTAATTGTGGCTGGTGTTTTTAAAAATATTTAACCTTTGAGAGTATGTGCATTTATTTAGTGGCACTGTGGCTCCATGTTCCTGAAAGTCTTGCTGCTTGGTTAAACACTACCATTTGTATAAGTAGTAATTGTAATAAAAGTAATTGGGTACCCTGGTAAAAGCCTTAAAGTAGATGGCTTCAGGTGTTCTTGTGGCAGCAAATCTACCTTATAGTCTGGGTGGAGGTAGCAGAGCAGGTAAGCTTTGCCAACCTTTCCCAAGCGGGTGTGTGTGTGTGTGTGTGTGTGTGTGTGTGTGTGTGTGTGTGTGTGTGTGTGTGTGTGTGTGTATGTGAAAATTAAATCTCAGAGAGTGACTATGACAGCTACTTTGAACAAAGACACTGAGAGCACTGATTTCACAGAGAGGTTGGTGGAGGACTTGGCTTGGAACACCCAACTCACTTCTGTAGTGGTCAGTGGGGAGTCTTATTTGGGGCCTGGAGAGGAAGCCCAGCCCCAAGACTGGACTGTGCATTCCCTGTGTGTTCTTAAGGGAAATTTTACTTGGTGCAGAGGACTGCATCTGAAAATACTGTGTGTCTATTCTTCTCACAGTGAATGTTCCCCATTGGTGTCAGTAGTGAGGACTGAGGCTCCCTGATCACTGGCCCAGAGGAGGGACATCGCAGTCTCCATCTTACTTTCTACTACTCTGCATATTCATTTATTAGTCACTGTCTCCAGAACTTTCATGCAGTGTGACAGGAGTTTGATACCTCTGTACTACCCACAGTTGTGAATGCCCTCTTTGTTCTTTTACACTGTACTAGTAAGCTTTTCTCCAGTCATCTGGAGTGTGCCTCCTTTTTCTCCATACTGCTATGCGTACCCTCAGGAGCCATTTCTCCCCTAAGTGTGGTTCTTACTTCTTCAAGGGTTGGAGCCTCTTCTTCTTTCATTCTAGGCTGTGTCTGGGGCAGTACAGCTTCTGTGAAGGTTTCTTCATTCAGAGCTACTGGAAGTAATCCCTCCATCTGCCTTTTATGTCCTGTGGACTGGTGAGCAGGTTGTTGCTGACATCCCTTATTAATGGTGCCTGATGGCTATCTTTTTTATATTTCTGTCATTGCCTTGCAACCTAAGAGTTCCTTTATGTCATCTACCAAGTCACTTTCCAAAAGCTGGTAGTGTTTCTGTGATGTCTTGTTCTTTATGTTTGCAACTGCTCTCTTAGCCTCATTGTTAACAAAGTAGTATTTCTTCTTAGGCTGGTCTGTCTTTTCTAGCTCCGACTTTTTCCTGCACTCCTTTTTTATGGCTTCATGGACTTCTGCATTCCACCACCAGCTTTCCTTATGTACCTTATTTCTTCACATGGCTGGGCCACATAACTGTTCTATAGTTCTCACACATACTGTTTTGAGGTACTGCCATTCTTCTTCAACTTCACCAATTTCCTTTTCTTCCTGAGGTACTTGAGCCCTGAGTATTTCATTGAACTATTATGCTTTCTCTCTAGTCAATTTCCAGGCCTTTAGCCTAGTCTTTGTTGACCTTAGAGCCTTCTGTGACTACTGCTTGCAGCTGATTGTGGCACCTAGTGCCTTATGCTGTGGGCTGACTGTTTCATTAGGAATGGCTTCACAATCACTGATTTTACCCCAGCGCCCTTTCCTTTCTAGGAGGAAGTCTAGATGAGTTGCATGTTGGCAACTCTTGCATATGATCTTGTTATTGTCTCTCTTGAGAACCATATGTTTGCCACAATCAAACCATTTGTCAGACAGAAGTCTAGAATGACATCTCCATCTTTATTTCTATTGCTCCACCCATGTGGGCCCAGGTAGTCTCATATTGTGTACTGTCTTTCCTAATATAGGCATGCAAGTCTTCACCCAGACACAGGTAAAGACTTATAAATTTTAACGTGTGAAGTGGGTGCCTCCTCCTTGATAAAAGGTCAAATGTTCATGAATGCCTCTGTAGTACAAAGTGCAAGGTGTGTGACAGCAGAAGTATCAGAACAAATTTATTTTGTGTCTGGTTTTACTGTGAAAGATATTTAATTATGCAATCATGGTGTGGCAGTGCATCATGGGCGGGATCGAAGGAAAGCAAGTCAGCATTTCTATTTTACTTTGAACAGGTGACAAGATGCAGTAATAATTCATTAGTCTATACATGCTAAAGTATAACATGTACAAGGTTTAAGGGCTATGTTGCATTTCAGTGTACATGGACTTTTGAACTTTTCACTGTGGTTATGTGACCATCAAGGTAAAGGGGTGTGAAGAAAGTCACCCTATGGTGGTGGTGGGGAGGCTGTCCCCTGCAATATGTTGAGAGAAACTGAAGCTTTGACTAGCTCATTTTGTTTGGTTGAATATTCAGTGAATTTAAAATTGGTGAAACATAGAGGTGTATAAACTGAAGGAGGCGCAAAACCAGAAATAATACCTTGGAAATTGTTTAGTATATTTTTCAACTTATGACAGACAGAGGCAGCTAATGATATAAAGGCAATGAAATTAGAGAGGGGAAGTGATAAACTGGAAAATTTTTAACTTATTCTCCAAATGATTAGATTGACAGGAGGTCATCAGCTGTCCATATGAAAAGAAACTATACATTGATGTAACTTATTATTTCAGGTAAGATGGAGGCAAAATATATTTTATGAGAGCTAATATGGTTTCTTTGTATAAGATATAAGTAAAAAAAAAATCATATGACAACAATGATAATTTCTGAGAAACCTAAATCACCTGGCTTAGTAAACACAAGTGCCCTTAAATTTTTTCAACACAACTGCAGTTGACACTGTTCTGAAGGTATTTACCTCACAATCCCCATACTCTGAATTTAAAATCATAGTTTCAAAGGGTGCAGACCTTGTAGTTGCTGCACATTGAAATGAAACATGTTTATTTTTTACAGTTTTGATCTTCCTTATTTTGATCTGCCCCCAAAAAACCTCAAGCAGTGTTCTACTCAGATAGGCCATGACAATCCAAGGTACAAAGTTGATTGCAGGTGGCAGTACAGGGAGAGGTAAGTGAAAGTATAGCATAAGAGTCAGCACAAAATGCATATTTATCAAATTATATAGAAACATGCATGAAGAATCAAAGTGCAGTGAATATCAAATTGTGTGAGTGTAAAAACTGAAGAAAAGATTAAACTATTCAGGTTGTTTATTGTACGAGACATTGGGTAATAGACTGCAGACAGAGCAGGTGTTCCTTATTACATGTCTAATTGCACACCTTGGGACCCAGAAGCCTCTCTGCATTTCCCTTTTACACTTCTTACTTTCCTGCATGTCCAAGGACAAGTCCTGTGCGTGCACAGTGGGCAGTTTTGAGATTATCTTTGCCTCACAGCAATTAAGCTTCAAGAGTGCATTCTGATAGAAAATGCAGAACACAATTGGAATACAGAGTGGAAACCATGTTTACAAGATGTGCATTGCTGAGCAGCAGTGGATCCTGGGGCAGATCATCGTTCAGCCTTCAACACCAACTGACCTTAGCACGTTGTTCAGGTGATTGGGTTAACGGTTAATCTTGCATCCTGCTGCAGAAGTGATACAAAACTGTGCTAGTGATCAGCAGGATATGTGTCCTGTGTATAGAGAATCAGACTGCCTCAGTGGCCATATATTTGTCTCATTCTGCTGCAGTAAGAATGACGGATTCATTGAATATTTTCATACTGTGTTAGTCCAGCTTACATATTTACAACTGAAACACAAAACACAAAATATTACTCTGTTTAGTGCAAGGTTTATTCTGAATACCTGTAATGTATGCACACAGCTGATAGGCAAAGGAATCTGGAGGGCAAATGATGTGCACAGACAATAAATAATACAGGATTTTACAAATATGAGAATGACAGAAACACCTAGATTAGTGTAATGCTGTCATATAAAATTTAATATAAAAAGAGAAACAGGCCAGAATTCATAGACATTTAAAGCGTTGTATGGAACAAATTAGCACAGGTAACAGTAACAAGCAGGCTGTGGGTTATTCAGCATTATAAATAGTACAGTCAGTCCAGATTGGATACAGTGGGGTATGCAGTGCATGAAAATATCCAAACAATGATATGAAATGATGACCATGTAGAAATGAGGCACGTGGATTATGCAAATGATGACTTCAAACATAGCAGAGTGATTCAGAAATTTATAAAGTAAGCACACCCTGCCATAGAACAAACTTCTTTAAGCACTAGAGGCTTGTGGTGCACAGCTGAGTGGAGATGATATGAGCAGCAGCAGCTGTAACAGAACAGCATGTATTAGACTGAGATACCATGATATGACACAGTGCGGCCATTCATACTACTGCAGGAAGTACAGTCGGCACCTTTCATATCAGCACCTCACAGACCAGAGGGTATTGGACTGCTACCATATGGGCAGAAAGACAATATGCAACCAAATGTAACTGCATAACCCACAAGTAGAACTGAAGAGATGCATGGTTTACCCATCTAAGTTGACATAAAGACATATGTAGTGTTAACCGTGTTAGATTTAGGGTCCTTACATTGAACTACTGAGGGCAATTAGGAATATCACTGGCATCAGTTTGGTGTGTCTAACACCATTTCCTCAACAGCATGTGGAGAAGCATTTCTTGTTCCCCAACACTACATAGGAAGCACCACAATGATGGCATTTTACTCCCCGTGGTCGTGAGTGCCATAGATGATGCAGATCTCCCTATTAAGGAACATCTGGTTCATATGAACTGAGATGCATTAACATTAAGAGCGTCCAGTCTCTGAACTGCCTTTAGGCATGTAATGTATATAACGTGTCTGTGTGTCACCAAGGAACATATAGCACATGTCTGATCTGTACATGGAGACCTCTTACAAGGTGATCTAGTTGGAAAGTACACTAATAGGCAGGCTATATGCGAATTATACACAATTACAATCAAACATGGATGTGGCCTTAGGTAGTAGTGTGCCTGTAAAATTATGAAAATAATACCTGCTATGATCTGAAGCCTTAGATGATGACAGTATCCACAATAACCACACTATCAGAGTTGACATACAACACAGCATGTGCTGAAACAAGGAATGCTGTTGTACATGTGTTCAGAAATCTAGTGAAATGCTTTTGCAGTTGCCACGTCAGGTGGGACATTGCCATGTGGACCAGATACCTTCAGCAAAATGTTTGTGGCATGTGACATTCCACAGTATTACACTGCAGAAATAGCTGTGGCTGAACAGACAATAGCAATACCAAAAAAGGCAGAGGTGGGTTTAGTAAATAATGGTGCTGACACAGAAGCAACATGTGGTCCACAACTTTGGGACATGACACAGACAACATAAAATAAAATGATGCTTTTGTTATCCCACCCAGAATATCAGGGCATTACATGCACTGGCACCATCTACGTTGAACATAAGCAAATACAAGCAGTTTAAGAGATAGGCAGAGCAAAGTCGTCATCACTTTCACAGGATGGAGGATATGGTAACAAGTGAAAACGACACTTTACTATGGAGCAGGATCAAGGGAGAGCAATATGGATGGTAACAAGTGAAAATGACACTTTAATATGGAGCAGGATCAAGGGAGGGCAATATGGATGGTAACAAGTGAAAATGACACTTTAATATGGAGCAGGATCAAGGGAACGGAATATGGATGGTAACAAGTGAAAATGACACTTTAATATGGAGCAGGATCAAGGGAGAGCAATATGGATGGTAACAAGTGAAAATGACACCTTAATATGGAGCAGGATCAAGGGAGAGCAATATGGATGGTAACAAGTGAAAACAACACCTTAATATGGAGCAGGATCAAGGGAGGGCAATATGGATGGTAACAAGTGAAAATGACACTTTAATATGGAGCAGGATCAAGGGAGAGCAATATGGATGGTAACAAGTGAAAACAACACCTTAATATGGAGCAGGATCAAGGGAGGGCAATATGGATGGTAATAAGTGAAAACAACACCTTAATATGGAGCAGGATCAAGGGAGGGCAATATGGATGGTAATAAGTGAAAACAACACCTTAATATGGAGCAGGATCAAGGGAGGGCAATATGGATGGTAACAAGTGAAAATGACACTTTAATATGGAGCAGGATCAAGGGAGAGCAATATGGATGGTAACAAGTGAAAATGACACTTTAATATGGAGCAGGATCAAGGGAGGGCAATATGGATGGTAACAAGTGAAAATGACACTTTAATATGGAGCAGGATCAAGGGAACGGAATATGGATGGTAACAAGTGAAAATGACACTTTAATATGGAGCAGGATCAAGGGAGAGCAATATGGATGGTAACAAGTGAAAATGACACCTTAATATGGAGCAGGATCAAGGGAGAGCAATATGGATGGTAACAAGTGAAAACAACACCTTAATATGGAGCAGGATCAAGGGAGGGCAATATGGATGGTAACAAGTGAAAATGACACTTTAATATGGAGCAGGATCAAGGGAGAGCAATATGGATGGTAACAAGTGAAAACAACACCTTAATATGGAGCAGGATCAAGGGAGGGCAATATGGATGGTAATAAGTGAAAACAACACCTTAATATGGAGCAGGATCAAGGGAGGGCAATATGGATGGTAATAAGTGAAAACAACACCTTAATATGGAGCAGGATCAAGGGAGGGCAATATGGATGGTAACAAGTGAAAATGACACTTTAATATGGAGCAGGATCAAGGGAGAGCAATATGGATGGTAACAAGTGAAAATGACACTTTAATATGGAGCAGGATCAAGGGAGAGCAATATGGATGGTAACAAGTGAAAATGACACCTTAATATGGAGCAGGATCAAGGGAACGGAATATGGATGGTAATAAGTGAAAACAACACCTTAATATGGAGCAGGATCAAGGGAGGGCAATATGGATGGTAACAAGTGAAAACAACACCTTAATATGGAGCAGGATCAAGGGCGGGCAATGTGGATGGTAACAAGTGAAAATGACACTTTAAAATGGAGCAGGATCAAGGGAGAGCAATATGGATGGTAATAAGTGAAAACAACACCTTAATATGGAGCAGGATCAAGGGAGGGCAATATGGATGTTAATAAGTGAAAACAACACCTTAATATGGAGCAGGATCAAGGGAGGGCAATATGGATGGTAATAAGTGAAAACAACACCTTAATATGGAGCAGGATCAAGGGAGGGCAATATGGATGGTAATAAGTGAAAACAACACCTTAATATGGAGCAGGATCAAGGGAGGGCAATATGGATGGTAATAAGTGAAAACAACACCTTAATATGGAGCAGGATCAAGGGAGGGCAATATGGATGGTAATAAGTGAAAACAACACCTTAATATGGAGCAGGATCAAGGGAGGCAATATGGATGGTAATAAGTGAAAACAACACCTTAATATGGAGCAGGATCAAGGGAGGGCAATATGGATGGTAATAATTGAAAACAACACCTTAATATGGAGCAGGATCAAGGGAGGGCAATATGGATGGTAATAAGTGAAAACAACACCTTAATATGGAGCAGGATCAAGGGAGGGCAATATGGATGGTAATAAGTGAAAACAACACCTTAATATGGAGCAGGATCAAGGGAGGGCAATATGGATGGTAATAAGTGAAAACAACACCTTAATATGGAGCAGGATCAAGGGAGGGCAATATGGATGGTAATAATTGAAAACAACACCTTAATATGGAGCAGGATCAAGGGAGGGCAATATGGATGGTAATAAGTGAAAACAACACCTTAATATGGAGCAGGATCAAGGGAGGGCAATATGGATGGTAATAAGTGAAAACAACACCTTAATATAGAGCAGGATCAAGGGAGGGCAATATGGATGGTAATAAGTGAAAACAACACCTTAATATGGAGCAGGATCAAGGGAGGGCAATATGGATGGTAATAAGTGAAAACAACACCTTAATATGGAGCAGGATCAAGGGAGGGCAATATGGATGGTAATAAGTGAAAACAACACCTTAATATGGAGCAGGATCAAGGGAGGGCAATATGGATGGTAATAACTGAAAACAACACCTTAATATGGAGCAGGATCAAGGGAGGGCAATATGGACGGCTTGTGAAAAAACAAGGATCACATCTTCAAGTACTGGGGTTAAGCTGTCAAGTCATAGCCATTGTGAGCAACCTTTCTAATTAATCTAGTGTATGACATTTTCAAGGAGAAGCTATATTTTAGTTCCTTTTTTTTAAAGGTTCAATAGCTTGACTGTAGTTCATGGTATTGGTTCCTGTCCCTATAGAGGCAATGGCTTCAAGATGTTGCAGAAGACCCATACATTTTAAACAAAGCAAATTTATTTATTTAGACATGTCAGCCAGGTAAGTGTTCTTGCCCAAAGACCCTTTTCAGGCATGACCCAGTCGACAAGGCAAAGTTAGAAACAACAAGTATGTAAACAAACAGGAACTGGCACAGGAAGCAAAATGGGGTTAGTCAGTTCCAATATGCAGAGGTGCATAAAAGAATAGTAACACAGGATTAGGAAATCATAATGCTCCATTTATTAGACTAATGTGAAAAGATGTTTTTTAGGTGGTAGTGTATTGGATGTTTTGAGAAAACCATTTGTGTTCAAGCAAACAATGTTATTTTCCCAGTTTCTCTTGGTAGAGACACAAGAGCTAGTTTCATATTTGTTTAGTTGTGCAATTTATGGATGGCAATACAACAACAAAAGATGATGTGGGAAAAAAACTCAGGCTCAAGCATGCAATGCTAAGATAGGAATAAGTACTCATAAAGCATAAGACTGTTGCTAGTGATGGGAATCTAATGTCATTATCTATGCAGAATGTTAATAGAATTACAGGACCACTTAAAGGTAGGGCAGAGCTTGCCACTCTTAATAAGATCAGTACTGGGTCCTGTTTATGCAAGAAACTAAGATAAAAAAAGGTGGAACACATGTCTCTCTGGGTGACAAGGCTAGAAAGGATTTAGTTATTTGTACTCCTCATATTTTGTTGGTATCTTATTGTACTTAAAATAGACTTTGCACTTAGCTTGATAATAGTGAAGTGGATACCTCAAGCTTATAGCTGCTCTTAAGAAACATTTATTATTGCTTGTATCAATGATTCCCCATCTTGCAAAGATCTGAGAGGTTCTTGGCCAGGATAGGGGAATTAATGCTTATTATGTCATTGGTGGAGAAGTCAAGGCTGTATTATACCCTATGCTGGATAGAGGATCACTATATAGGACCATGACCACTAGAATTAGTACTTATATAAAAGATGTAATACAAGCATTGAATTTATTAGTCTATTTCTGAGTTTTAATTACAGCAGATATTCATTTTCCTTAGTTGAATCAGAGGAATTGATAGCAAGCTTGCTATATGGTTTATGTCACAGTAGCTTTTGTTAGTGGGCTGAGAGGTGGTAATTACGCTATCCAGTCTATGGGACCATTGCCTGGTTAACCTGTATTTGTCATTAGGGAAAGGAGAGGGGATGGTTATTAACTGGTGGGCTTGATCTGCTGATTCTTAAAGATGATGGTCAGTCAAAAGCAATGAAAGAGTTGCTTGATGAGATGAAGTAACTGTTAATCAAGTCAAGTAAACTTTATTGCCATTCAAACCATACAACAAAAAGTACACAGCTGAATGAAATTACATTTCACCAAGCTCATGTATAAACATAAACACATAAATCATGTATAAACAAAAACACTGAAACAATATACACATACACAACAACAGAGTCCAAGCAATCCAAAAGCACAGAAGCTTAATCAGCCATGCTCAGTTCATTCATGGTGGCGATAGCAGTGACTACAGCCATCCTCACCAACTTTACTGCCATCATCCTAACTGCCAGTCAGGTCCCCTCTGACTAACAGAACTCAATATTCAGATTCAGATTCTGATTCTATGTAAAACTGGTAGATGAAAAGTTGGGTTTCTGCCACTTGAAGGCCTGAACGGCCACAAACAGATCAATGATCACAATTATCAACATTCACAATAATCACAATCTTCACCATCACTGCCATCATCAACCCCATCTCCATACTGGCAATGTCCCAAACCTCAGTCCAGTTCCGTCCAATCCAACAAAAAACAAATCCGGATCCAGCACACAACACCAGCAGACAATCGGGTCTCCACCATCGGCACTTGGTGCAACTCTCCACCTGAAGCCCGAACGACCATGACCAGACCAAATACTCTAAAAACAAGCAAATCTAAATGATTCAACCAATACACTGTGACTGCATCCAACCACACACCCAGCCACCCAAACGGACTTCAAAAATGGACAACAAACCGATAATCATTATATACTTGAAAAATGAGAGCATTTTATGTGGGAAACTAAACACTATGTCATTATTTTGAAAACTTAATGGTTTGGATTTAAAAAAATGCATGGGTTGCAGAGGACATAGAAGGAATGGAAAGTGAATATAAACATGGAGCATGCGCAAACAAAGTTTTATTGAATAATATCAAATAGCTAAAGTTGAAACATAAAACTTCTATGTTAAAGCTATTCATGACAGGTGGGCAAAACTCAAATGCTTGTTTGGGTAAAAGGGTTAACATCTCTAAATCTGTTTGTGAAAAGATGTGCAGAAAGGCCAAGAAAGTTAGCATTGTACTGAAAAGAATACAGAGTTAGCTATCAGACTTCTGAAGGACACAGCAGGCAGTAAAATGTCTGGTGCTGAAAGTATACATGGAATTATGACAAAGGGGTATGCGACTCTTAATTTTTTAATAAACATAGGCTGGCCAAGTGAAGAAGGAGTTTATAAATAGGTTGATGGCCCCAATTTGTATGAAGGACATCAATACAGATTCACAGGTGGTTACAGTGCATGAGGTTTAGGAGACCACTGAGAGCCTAGTCCAGCTTCTTAGTTATCTCAGAGCACTGTATGGTTAAATAACTTCCAAAGAATCACAATGGAAGTCATGGAAACTAATCCCTGGACTACAAGAAGCAGCTTATTAACAATGCATATCATTAAACCTATGTGCTAACTGCCAAGCTATGGATGAAGAAAATCCTGCAGTTGGTAAATTCCCAGGAGGGATGGACTCACACCTGTTTTTTATAAGGCATTCAAAAGAAAGGTGGCACCTGTTTTACAGAAAATGTTACAGCATCTGAATTTTAGGTGAACTCAGACCTAGCATAGGACCAGCATAAAAATATTTCAAAGCCAAGTGAAGACAAGTAAGTTGCTTCAAATTATAGGTCCATATCTTTGCTTTAAATGGACCTAAAAATTTATGGGAAATGTTTAGTCAATCAGTTTGATAAAACTTGGGCTATTTGGTGACAGACAATCATCAGTGATTTATAAGGGGCATGACTGAGTATATAACCTCATAAGAGGTATATTTAATGGATCTACAACTAATACTCAATCCATAAAAATGTTTACATGCTTACATTGACATACTTTGACAAATACACATACCAAACTACAGGCCATGACCCGAGGCTAATACTCGGAACATGCAAAGAAAAGAAAATTGCCTCGACACACCCTCTACTAATTATATATGCTCATACCTCTGAACCTCACAAGAAATCTGGACAAAAACAAAAATAATGGGGTGACAAAGGCCAAAAATAGGTACATATTTTAAATATAGATCTTATAAACTTAGAAAGTTGCCGGAATAGCATCATTTGAGTTAGCATGCATTTTTTGAAGGATATAACATCTGAAATTCAAATGCATGTCATTATTTAGTGACTTTTATTCTTAGGGATTTGCCAGAAACCACAAATGTTATGAGGAACTGACCAAAAATATGATGCAAAAATCTGGACATTCTGTGAGAATCTAGACAGTTGAGAGGTATGTATAAGCTAACTCTAAGATTGTGCAATCGCTGAGAAAAGTGCATATCTCCACACCACGGGGACTGTCCATTTGACACAGCAGTCAATCATTTACATATGTCAGCCACTGCTGGTCGACATTACATTGGTTGACCATGCAAATTTAGACTTATCCCAAGCACTTCCATATTTAGTATGAGGAAGTTGCTGCACATTAGCAATTTAATGTGGTAAACATTTCTAAATATCATTTGATAAGGGAGATTAGGACATTTTAAGGGTAGTTTTGGAGGGAAAAGAAAGTACCTATTAGTTACATAAGGAAAATATATTTTTTTAATGTGAAAATGTTACAATCAGATATGTGCTAATAATATATTACTACAACCATTTAACATCTATAATGGTACAGGTCAGGGTTGCCTACTGTTACCCTCATTGTTTATTTTATTTGCCGTTGCTCTATATGAGTTTCTTGAAAATCCATCTATAAATTATGGCATAGCTGTGCCCAGTTTCCATGCAATTTTATTTACACAGTTTGCAATGAATGCCTTGTTTGGCATAACTATCCTGTGTTGTGCATAGTCAACCAGACACCTGCAACAATTGAAGAGACCACAGAGGTTTCTCACGAAGAAATTACAGAGTACACAAAACAAGTCTTACATGGAAAGACTGAAAGCCCTGTCACTGTATTCTGTCTCCTACAGGTTACTAAGGGGTGGCCTGTGCCTGGCTTACAGGGCAGTTTCTGACCCGGCTCTGATGGAAATGATACACATTTGTAAATCAAACTGCATGACGGTCAATCATTTTAGGGATCTTACCCTAGTCTCTGACATGAACAAGTCATGCTGGATATATAGAAACATCTCCCAAAGACTGACACTCCTCTGGAACAAGCTTCTAATTCACATGAAACAGAGCCCTTCCCTATCTTTCTTCAAAACCAAGCTAGATCAATGGATGGGTGACTGCAAATTCACTATGTGGTGGCACCCATGTCCCTCCTGGACAGATGAAATTGCTATTAAGTACCATAGACCTTACCTCCCTCTGTGGATTTCACTCGCCTAACCACTGACAATTGGGGCAACTCAGGATAAATATGTCTAGGCTTGTAAAGGCTCTAGGGAGCATTAGCCTAGTAACCTTCTATGAACCTATGAGCCTATGAACTGAAAGATGGATTATTGTAGTTTCATGTCTCACAGGTATATGAGTAAACTGTCCAAACCAAGATTTTCCATTGTTTAATGCTATGTACTCTGATTTGCAGACAGTGGACAATGTCCCCTTTGAGTTAGTAACCAAATTTGTATATTTAGGTAAAAAACCTAATACTTTAAACCATTGTTAGAGGAGATTAAAATAATGGCTGGTTGGAAGAAATAATTCTTCCTATTTATAAGCAGGCTACAGGTAATTAAAATGTTGATCCCCGTGATTCAGTCAAGGAAAGACATTAATCCATTGAAATGTTTACATGCTTACATTGACATACTTTGACAAATACACATACCAAACTAAAAAAGTTCAGTTACAGGCTTGCTGTTCCTGAACTGTTTGAAAGTTTCTGTGAGGCCATTTTTGCTTGGGCTAAAGGAAAGTCTCTCTGTTGATCAGTGGCAGTGAATAACATTGAGCAGCTTCCCTGCCCCCGTAGAGGTGGTTACTGACTTGAAGCTGTAGTTTTATTGGCCACTAGGGGTCATTTCCAAAACTCCTTCATCTTCCTCTCTTAAAATCTAGTTGCCTCGTGGTTTTGGCATCTTTTCAGGCTTGTTGGCTGTTGGTGAAGCACCCTCCAAGAGGAAAAAACGCTGAGAGAAGAAGGGAGCCACTTTTGAGATTTTAAATATTTTTTCTCTGTTTATTTGCTAAGTTTTTCTGCATAGCTGCCTAGCTTGAGCATTTTCTGGCTTGTTAAACTTGATTTCTGTATTAGTAGCTGTATTTAGAGCACAACCAAAAGCTGTTTGCTGAATTTCCTGTTTGCACTTAAGTTTTAAATCGTTTTTTCTTAAAACTTGCATATTTTCTGTCCTTGACCTAGCACTCTTGTGTGGGGTCATTTTCTGCACTGTTATAACTTGATATTACTTGTGAACCTCTGCTATCTCTGAAAAAACAAAAAAAAAAAAATCTTGCTTTTTTCCCACTTTTCTGAGAGTTAAAAAAGTTCAGTTACAGGCTTGCTGTTCCTGAACTCTTTGAAAGTTTCTGTGAGGCCATTTTTGCTTGGGCTAAAGGAAAGTCTCTCTGTTGATCAGTGGCAGTGAATAACATTGAGCAGCTTCCCTGCCCCCCGTAGAGGTGGTTACTGACTTGAAACTGTAGTTTTATTGGCCACTAGGGGTCATTTCCAAAACTTCATCTTCCTCTCTTAAAACCTAGTTGCCTCGTGGTTTTGGCATCTTTTCAGGCTTGTTGGCTGTTGGTGAAGCACCCTCCAAGAGGAAAAAATGCTGAGAGAAGAAGGGAGCCACTTTTGAGATTTTAAGTATTTTTTCTCTGTTTATTTACTAAGTTTTTCTGCATAGCTGCCTAGCTTGAGCATTTTCTGGCTTGTTAAACTTGATTTCTGTATTAGTAGCTGTATTTAGAGCACAACCAAAAGCTGTTTGCTGAATTTCCTGTTTGCACTTAATTTTAAATTGTTTTTTTCTTAAAACTTGCATATTTTCTGTCCTTGACCTAGCACTCTTGTGTGGGGTCATTTACTGCACTGTTATAACTTGATATTACTTGTGAACCTCTGCTATCTCTGAAAAAACAAAAAACAAAAACAAATCTTGCTTTTTTCCCACTTTTCTGAGAGTTAAAAAAGTTCAGTTACAGGCTTGCTGTTCCTGAACTGTTTGAAAGTTTCTGTGAGGCCATTTTTGCTTGGGCTAAAGGAAAGTCTCTCTGTTGATCAGTGGCATTGAATAACATTGAGCAGCTTCCCTGCCCCCCGTAGAGGTGGTTACTGACTTGAAACTGTAGTTTTATTGTCCGTTTTGGGTCTATTCCTGCTTCTTTCCAGCCCCTGCTATCAATAGCTTTAGCGTGCTTTAGCGATTTAGTGTGGAGTTGCCACTAGAGCAGCATCGGGCAGCGCCAGTTAAACAAGGTTAAACTCTTTCTGGCTCCATAAAGTCTGTCCTTCAATTTTTCCCTTAGAACTGCTCTGTTAGGAACCTAAACAGTTTACACCTTCACTAAAAAGTGCAGCACTTGTTCCAACTAGCTTTTCTTCTCAAAAGCTCAGCACTTGTCTTATAAGCATATCCCTTGTCTTATAAGCATTCTCTTTGCAGGTCAAGCACTCTATATTATACAAATCTCTCACTAGCAAAACCCCCCAGGAGTGCCCACTTCCCTGCTAAGCCCACTACTTTTCTGTCTCATACCAACTCATTATTCTTTCTAGCATGTCGAAGGGTCAGATGCTGGCGTCCTCTCCTGCCCAGTTGGTGAATCTGGGAATTCTGAGACAATGTTACAATTGCCTCATGTACACGGACAACCCTCTCCTCCTCCCACGTAACACTAACACTTGCGAGAGATGCAGCTATTTAGCCAAACTGGAGGCTGAGCTCTCTCAACTCAGGACTGGCAAGACCAGGCAAGAGGAGAAGGCAACTACACACACCACAATACCAGTCTCACATAACTCAACCACACCACTGAATCAAACAAATAAACACACTAAGACATACTCGGAGGCTCTGAGTAAAAATTTACCTAAACAGCAGAGGCCTCCAAAGCAGACACCCAAGCAACTGCAAACTCAATACACCACACAAACAACACATAAACAACAAAATCAGTGTGCAAAGCAGTCACTGCCCTTAAGGCCAAATACAACACCAAACATACTTGTCATAGGTGACTCCATAGTCAGACACACTGGCGTCCCACTCACCAGGCTGAACAAGGAGAAGGTCACGCGATGGCTGCCTATCGGGCGCTAGAATCCGCCACATAACACAAGCACTCAGGTCACTGCACGGCAAGTACAAGTATGACACAGTCATTGTCCATGCTGGTGTGAACGACCTGAGGCGATACCTCCCTGGACTACATGAAAAGAGACATAGAGGAGCTCTCTGATTATGTAGCCCAGGCAGGTATGACCCTGACCCTGAGCAGTAACCTTCCTTCACCAAGAATGATGCCACAATATAGTGACAAGATGATCAGCTTTAACAATTGGCTTAATTTCTGGTGTCATTCAAAGGGATCCAGTGCCTGTCTGCCTGGGATGACATGCTTGACAAGCCACGCTGCTTCAAGGGATGGCTTGCACCTGTCACCCTGGGATTCGGATATTGGCTAAGGCTCTTGCCACCCCATAGTGCCTTTTTAGGCAAGGCTCAAATTCTAAACCTACCACCTAGAAAACAAAAGCGTGAAGAAACTAAGGGTAATGCTGCTCAATGCCAGAAGTCTAAATCTCAAAATGCTGCACTCGAGGCCCTTCTCAGTATGGAGAACATTGATGTCTGTGCTGTGACTGAAACCTGGTTCAAGGCTCCTGAGAGCACCCCGGCACTATCAGGTTTCATCTCATATCATGCGTTCCGGCCTCGAAACCCGGACCACACCACAAAAGGAGGGTGTATCCATATTCATCAAGGATACCCACACCTCCAGGTTGGTGGCTACGCCTGAAACATCGGAAAACATCCAGGTGCAATTAACCATAGGCAAAACTGCTCTACAATTTGTAGCATGCTACAGGCCACCCTCTAAAACTCAGGAAACCCACAGCCTTCCTGAAGACACTGGAGGGTATAAATGTATCACCAAACACCATCATATTGGGTGACTTCAACTACCGAATATAGACTGGGAACATTACTCAAGCCCAAACTTTCTAGCCCAAAGGTTCCTGGAGTTCATAAATTCAAATGCCATGGAACAACTAGTCACCGTCCCCACAAGAGGAGAAAATATTCTAGATCTCATCATCACGAACATGGGGACAAAATGCTCCACACGGAAGTATATCCCTCATTGGTGAGATCAGATCATAAACTAATCTCACTAGAAATCCACATCCGCCCCCACCCCAAACAAAAAGACCACAGTGAAGAACTTCTCTAAAAGCAAACTTCACACTACTCAAGACAGGTGTGGTATCCTTCAAGGCCCCGAGCCAATGGAAACCACAACCCAAGCTGCGGAAGCCCTTACAAATGCCTTCTATGAACACCTTCAGGACTGCATGGATCAGGCAATCCCAAATAAAACCAAGACTCTTTCCACCAAGGGCAAACGTCCAGTCTGGTGGACCTCAGCCATAAACAAACTTTACAATAAGAGGAGAAAGCTATTACATGATAGAGCAAAATCCCAAAAAGGGAAGGCATCTTTGATCAGCACTAGCAAGAAATTACAACCCCTCATAAAATCATCCAAGGCCAACTTTGTGAGAAAAATTGCCATAGATTCAAAAGACAATCATAAGGCCTTCTTCAGCTATGTCAGAAACCTGGGTGGAAACTCCCAGATATGCTCAGAATTAGTCCAAAATGATACAAAAATCACTGAACCCACAGACTTTGCCAACATACTGGCAGACAGGTTCAGCGCAAACTTCACCCCTCTCCCCAAAGGAGAGATAACTATCCCAACTGAGTGTAGCCTCCCAGACATCTCAAATGCGCAGGTGAAAGCTGCTCTCTCTAAAGCTAAAACACAGCATCAATGGGACCGGATGGGGTCCCTGGCTGTGTGCTACATGAACTCAATGAAGAACTAAACCCGCACATAAGGCAGCTGTT
The DNA here is from genome assembly GCF_019279795.1 of Protopterus annectens. Lineage (NCBI taxonomy): Eukaryota > Metazoa > Chordata > Ceratodontiformes > Protopteridae > Protopterus > Protopterus annectens. The sequence goes on from NC_056743.1 coordinate 1,364,488,979, forward strand.
TAATCTTAGCCTCACCACAGGATATGTGCCCAAGGAGTGGCGTACGGCAACTGTGGTCCCACTCCACAAAGGCGGTGCCTCTACGGACCCTGGTAATTACCGCCCCATAAGCTTAACAAGCCTGGTCTGCAAAGCTATGGAGAGGATCATAATGGAACTCATAAACAAGGACATAGGGGACTTGCAGACCTTGGACCCAACCCAGTTTGGCTTTGTCAAGGGCAGATCTTGCCTTTTGAACTTGGTCGACTTCTTCGAAACAGTCACCAAGGCCATTGATGAGGGAAAGGCAGTCCATACAGCCTACCTTGACCTTGCAATAGCTTTCGACACAATACCCCACTCTGGTATTATAGAAAAACTTACCAGCTTAAATGTAAACCCATATGTCACAAGATGGGTTGCAAACTGGCTAAAGGACAGAACCCACAGGGTTAGAGTTGCTGGAGCCATGTCAGACTCCAAGCCGGTTACAAGTGGAGTCCCACAGGGCTCAGTCCTTGGCCCCCTATTGTTCGGCATCTACTTCTCAGAAGTACAGGCAAACATAGGAGGACTATGGCTGACAAAGTTTGCAGATGACTGCAAACTGGGTGCCATAGTGGATAGTACATCGGACACAGACATCCTTCAGAGGGGTCTCACGGAAACTGATAGCTGGTGCCAGAGCCATGGCCTGAAGTTAAATGCAAAAAAAGTGTATAGTCATACCCTTCGGGAAAAACAAGGTAACCCCAAGCTACCATATAGGTGGTAACCCACTAAGCACAGAAGAGGTTATCAGGGACCTGGGGACCCAGGTTGACAGTGGCCTCTTGTTTGACACTCACGTTGCTAAAGTGGTTCGAAAGACCTTCTACATTGCCCACCTGATCATGAAGGGATTCACATCCAGATCAAGTGAGGTCATTGTTCCCCTGTACTCTTCACTTATCAGACCAATGATCGAGTACAATGCCCCATTCGGGATGTATCTCACCCGACACCTGCAGCAATTGGAGAGACTCCAAAAGTTCCTCACCAAAAGGATAAAGGGACTCCAAAACCTGTCATATGCTGCCAGACTGAAGAAACTCCAACTCTATTCAGTTGCATACCGTCTGCTCAGAGGTGACCTGTGCCTGACATACAAGGCCATGACCAACCCGGAATTAATGGACATGCTCCACCTCAAAAAATCCAAATCCACCAAAACCACTAGAGCAAGAGACTTAAACCTTAGCACGGATATAAATAGGACATGCTGGAGGGATAGATTTATCACCCAGAGACTCCCCATGCTGTGGAATAAAATCCCGGTCCATGTGAGGCAGAGCACCTCGCTGGCTCTGTTCAAGAGAAATCTTGACCGGTGGATGGGAGATCGTAGGTTTACCCCGGGAATCATCTCTGTGTCACTGCTGGACAGAGGCACAACAAACTAATGGGCACAGTATTTCTAAAATAAGGGGCGGCGTAAGCCACATAACTTTGGGCTAGGCTTATAAATGCCTTAGGGCAGTTAGCCTAGTATAAACCTATGAACCTATGAACCTAAATATAGATCTTATAAACTTAGAAAGTTGCCGGAATAGCATCATTTGAGTTAGCATGCATTTTTTGAAGGATATAACATCTGAAATTCAAATGCATGTCATTATTTAGTGACTTTTATTCTTAGGGATTTGCCAGAAACCACAAATTTTATGAGGAACTGACCAAAAATATGATGCAAAAATCTGGACATTCTGTGAGAATCTAGACAGTTGAGAGGTATGTATAAGCTAACTCTAAGATTGTGCAATTGCTGAGAAAAGTGCATATCCCCACACCACAGGGACTGTCCATTTGACACAGCAGTCGATCATTTACATATGTCAGCCACTGCTGGTCGACATTACATTGGTTGACCATGCAAATTTAGACTTATCCCAAGCACTTCCATATTTAGTATGAGGAAGTTGCTGCACATTAGCAATTTAATGTGGTAAACATTTTGATTGACTTCTAAATATCATTTGCTAAGGGAGATTGGGAAATTTTAAGGGTAGTTTTGGGGGGAAAAGAAAGTACCTATTAGTTACATAAGGAAAATATATTTTTTTAAAGTGAAAATGTTACAATCAGATATGTGCTAATTATATATTACTACAACCATTTAACATCTATAATGGTACAGGTCAGGGTTGCCTACTGTTACCCTCATTGTTTATTTTATTTGCCGTTGCTCTATATGAGCTTCTTGCAAATCCATCTATAAATTATGGCATAGCTGTGCCCAGTTTCCATGCAATTTTATTTACACAGTTTGCAATGAATGCATTGTTTGGCATAACTATCCTGTGTTGTGCATAGTCAACCAGACACCTGCAACAATTGAAGAGACCACAGAGGTTTCTCACGAAGAAATTACAAGGTACACAAAACAAGTCTTACATGGAAAGACTGAAAGCCCTGTCACTGTATTCTGTCTTCTACAGGTTACTAAGGGGTGGCCTGTGCCTGGCTTACAGGGCAGTCTCTGACCTGGCTCTGATGGAAATGATACACATTTGTAAACCAAACTGCATGAGGGTCAATCATTTTAGGGATCTTACCCTAGTCTCTGACATGAACAAGTCATGCTGGATATATAGAAACATCTCCCAAAGACTGCCACTCCTCTGGAACAAGCTTCTAATTCACATGAAACAGAGCCCTTCCCTGTCTTTCTTCAAAAGCAAGCTAGATCAATGGATGGGTGACTGCAAATTCACTATGTGGTGGCACCCATGTCCCTCCTGGACAGATGAAATTGTTATTAAGTACCATAGACCTTACCTCCCTCTGTGGATTTCACTCACCTAACCACTGACAATTGGGGCAACTCAGGATAAATATGTCTAGGCTTGTAAAGGCTCTAGGGAGCATTAGCCTAGCAACCTTCTATGAACCTATGAGCCTATGAACTGAAAGATGGATTATTGTAGTTTCATGTCTCACAGTTATATGAGTAAACTGTCCAAACCAAGATTTTCCATTGTTTAATGCTATGTACTCTGATTTGCAGACAGTGGACAATGTCCCCTTTGAGTTAGTAACCAAATTTGTATATTTAGGTATAAAACCTAATACGTTAAACCATTGTTAGAGGAAATTAAAATAATGGCTGGTTGGAAGACATAATTCTTACTATTTATAAGCAGACTACAGGTAATTAAAATGTTGACCCCCGTGATTCTGTCAAGGAAAGGCATTTTGTGCATGCAGCCTTCATTATTTATATGAAGAATATACAAGATACAATAGGACATTTGTTTTTGTTAGACGAAAGTAAATCCAGGATAATCAAAACAAAGCTGTCCGTGCCTTATCCTCAAGGGGCTAGTTTTCATCATTATATTATGGTTATTCTGGGATGGTAATATTTCAAAGCTACAGCTAAGAAGAAACCAGTTTTTGTTCTATTTTAGAATAGCTTACATTGCAACACAATCAAGGGGGTTAACTACCTCCTACATACACATTATGGGATTTTGAAGATACAGAGTGATGCTTTAAGGTGTAATTAGGGTTAAGGCCAAAAGGACATATTAGTGTATATTTCTTCACAAGATTATGATGCAAAGAAAGGGTCAATACTCAGAATGAACCAGTCACAAACTGCCATAACCTCTGCTCTTCATGGTAGTACTAAATCATGTGACTATACCCTGCTTATTCCACCCCGTATCACCAGCAGGCATCACTGAACCCCTTCCCAACCTCTTGATTTATGTATTACTGTGGAATCTTATCAAGCATAACATTTTCATAAAGAAGCACCTCAGTCGAGGTAGACTTTTTTTATATTCTGTAAAGTCTTACTCTAATTGTGGTCAAATATTTGTTGTCAAATCACTTGACCAGTTTTTGATGCAATCAGCCTACTTAGCTTAAATTCCCTAATTACTATCACTGGGATAAAGTGAGCAATGGTGTCTCTAAAATCTGGGAACGTGGCAGTCCCTGATGGTCTCACAGAAAGTGTCTAGAAGGCAAGAGATACTGATCTACCCCAGGCATTACAAGGGCTGTTTAATTCTAGTTTGGAAAGTGGTGTGGTCAATTATCACACTGGGGTAGTGAATGTGATCACATTCCTCAAAGAGAGGAAGGACCCTTCATGCCTCCAAAGCTACTGACCAATATCACTGATGTCAGTCCACACCAAAATTCTAGCCAATGCTTTAGCTTCTTGGATAAGGAAAGCTATTCATCTGTTAGAAGCTGGCACATGACAATGCTTTGTCCCATGTCAATAGGGCATCACAGGGATGATAAGATCATTCCTAAGCCAACAGCAACTGTGAAATTGTGGTCTGTTTCAATGGTAGTATTTATCATTGATTTTAAGAAAGTCTTTGATACACTGCATTGGAAACATTTATGATCAGCCATGAACAGCTTAGGCATCCAGGGAAACTTTTAAAGATGGTGCCAACAATGTTGTTGTTGTCGTTCGGCTTTTCCCGGTTAGGGGTTGCCACAGTGGAACTCTGGTCCGCTAATGATTGGCAGTAAATTTTGATGTGTTCTAAACTATATCATATGTTCAGAGGAGTCCTTTCATTTCATCTTCTTGCCATGGGGATTCTCTCATATGGGCCCTCTTGGTATTTAGTCCTTTAGACTTATTGTGTTCGTAACTCTCCTTTCACTGGTACAATTACCATTTCCTTTCTTCTTATCAAGTGTGTTTGGACCATTGCACTGTCACAGTATAAATAGTGAGGCTGAACCAGTAGCTTGTCACTACTAGATACATTTCATAACCTCAGATTAGTTGGCCTCTGCATACTTTGAATAGAAAAACAAAATCTGCCGGAAAATTAATAGTATAACTTTTGCCTGTCCATAGAGGTCAGAGTCCAACCTCCTGACTAGTCAATATCCCCTGTTTTCTCATTTATATATACCTTATTGTTCTGTTTTTTCCTCCCTTAGCATGTTTAGCTACTCTTTGTCTATGTTGACTTGTCAGGTATGAGCATCAGCAGGTCTCTTATTGGTGTGTTCCCTATATTCCTTCTTTCTTTGTGGTATTGGTTGATTGGCTAGCCTTCTGCTATGGAATAAAACAGTGGAGGGGATGGATAACCTTTCATAGGCTGTCTTAATGTTTCTCCCTTTTATTTAAAAAAACACATTTTTGATCATTGCCTTTTCTATGTCATTTTTGAATTTAACAGTTCATTCTATTACTCTTTAACCTTTGGTTAGTTCGGGTTCATTCCCTTGTTATATCATTTTGTTATGGTAATTTTGCTCTGATTTAACTACAGGTCTGTAAACCTGTTTGGTCTTTTCATCTAATGAAGTTAGGCTATACAGGTGGGTTTATGTTACCCTTATCGAAAAACCTAATCAGCGAACACCTGTTCACCGACCAATAAACAGCGAACTCTTATGTCTTCGAATGGCCACTTCAGTCAATTTTTTTCCTAGGGGAAAAAAAATCGCTCGCCAACCAAAAATGAGACAATATGTCAAACCCTTCAAAGTGGTTGGCCTGCCCCCCCCACACTGTGGGAGGTCGTGCCCCCCACATCCCATTAACTAAATATATCAACTCTGAGATCGCACTACAGTGGGGAAAAGAGCAAATTACTGATGATGGCCAAGCGACTTTTTCCCCTAGGTAAAAAGTCACTAAAGTGGCTGTTCAAAGACCTGAGAGTTCGCTGTTTATTGGTCGGCGAACGGGCATTCACTGACTAGGTTTTTGATAAGGTAATATAGACCCTATGCAGACAATGTAGCAAAGATAAATAAATATAGCAGTTTTCTCCTATTGTGGATAGCTTGTGATATTATTTTTATGATATATACTATTTGATTCTCAAGTGTAAGAGGTAATGAAGTTGTATATGAATATTCTCAATGTTTATTTTTTCCCTTAACTCTTCCTGCCTAACTATTCCAAAATACATCTTGAGATGAATACATTTGTCTGGTATTCCAAATGCTCTAGTATTTCTTAACTAAAGTTAGTAGCTCCTAAATTTCCTGATGGTTTGAGACATCCTGATGTAAACTTGATATCTGATTACCATGACTGTTAAACTTTTCAAATTTATAAAAATAAAGCAGAGAGGCACCAAGTCCAACTGTCCAACAGACCCTTATTGGAAAACTCCACAAATTAAGTGCTTTAGTCCGAAACCTTGGGACCACATCAAACTTTTCAAATTTCTTTGCTTTTATAGTAGTACTAGTAGGATCAGTGGAAATGCTACCATTACTACTACTAATAGTAATAATAATAATATAACCCCGTACAGGATCATATGGGGTAACTGTAGTAAGAAACATATAATGAATGTTGATCACTTTTTTCAATATATTACATTTAAGAAGAGTTTAATCCTCTAGATTACTTCCACACATAATTAATGACATTCATAATTTGGTCCTACTCTACCCCCCATCCCCCCATATTTCAACTAGTTATATATAATCTTAACATTTTAATTCACAGCAAAAGTATTTAACACCTATTGCTCTATACACAAAGGATTGAGGTGTTTTTTTTTTTTTATTCAGACATCATTTAAGTATACCTGACATACTATGTGAATTAAACATTCACCTAGAAGCTACAGTTCTATTATTAATAATATTATGAATACCTTATTGGCAGTAATATTATGGGTACCCTTAAGTAAAAGTACACGGTTACAGACTCAGATCAACTTAAAGCTATGTACATGGATATGTGCTTGGCTTCTATAGCTCATAAAAATATACCCTGGGATTCAGAAAGAATCCCACTGATGGTAGGTAAGAGCTGTGGCCAAAAGGAATGTTTTCTGTGTTCACTGAAAATGCGATTGAGAGATATTTTATCTGCAATAAGGAAAGACCTAATTGTTAGCTAATTTTCATATCACTGAATTGTGAGGTATTGCTTCTGTATTATTCACTGCTGTATGCCCATTCCTCACATCGGCACAGGTAGCCCTCTCATTCAGTTTCACAGACACACATGCACATATTGTAACACACACACACACACACACACACACACACACACACACACACACACACACACACACACACACACACACACACACACACACACACACACACACACACACACACACACACACACACACTCGCTGTCATACTTCTTACCTGTCCTGGCTTTGACAGCATACCCCTGCTGTGATCTCTGATATTTTCATTTCCCCTTTTAAATCACAGATGATTGCAGTACGTCACTAGTGCTAGACATTAGAATTACATATTTCCTATATGTCAAAAATACACCTGTGTTTCTTCCTGAAGATAAGACTCTGATTTGGCTCACTCCATTCTGTGCCAAGAGTGCAGGCTTTTCTAACTCCTACCATCTTTTACCTTAATTTTTTTCAAACACTTAAGGTAATATGTCAGAGTTTCCCTGGTGTTGAGTGGTAGTGCAGAGACGTAAAGCTCTGCCAAAGAGGTGTTTGTGCAGGCCAAGGCTAAGTGCCTTTATGGTATGATATAAAGTGTATCCCTGGTACCTAGCACTCCCTCCACAGTTCATGCTGCAAAACATGTTCTATTAGGTTTTAATGTACCTTTAAGGCAAAATATAAACACTATCCCTGGTGCTAGTGTTCTCCCTACCCAATGTCTTTATTGCTGCAAAACTTGTACTCTTGGCTTTTTAAGTGCTTTTAGGGCATAATATGCACAGTATCCCTGGTGTCTAGTTTTTCCCCTACCTCCAATATTGCAGGATTTGTTCATTAGTCTAGAGGAATGGGACAGCCCCGACACACACATATTCACACATTCATACAAGTACACTCCCACACATACAACACCCCCCACCACCAGATCACAGTCATGGACACACTCACCCATACAGACACACACACACACACACACACACACACACACACACACACACACACACACACACACACACACACACGCACACACACACACACACACACACACACACACACACACACACACACACACACACACACACACACACACACACACACACACACACACACACATCCTACCTATCTCATAATTGACCTTCCTACTATGACCACCCAGGAAGAAACACAGTCATACACACATGCATCCAAAGCCGCTCATACCTGTGCACAGGTTCATATGTTCATAGGTTCATAGATAATTACTAGGTTAACAACCTCAGGAGGCCTTTTTAATCCTAGCCATGCTTCCCAAATGTATCTGACAAGTTTTGATGCTCTGGGGTTATTTTTAGGGGTGTATGTATGCTGAGACATGGGTAGTCAAATGTTTATAGGCTGCCTGTATACAAGAGACATAGGTGCCAGATCATGGGTAAATTTCCAATGCCTCTCGACTGGTCCAAGGTATACTTGAATTGGGTTAGGGAAGAACCTGGCTTCACCTGGATGGGAAGCCTGCTTCTTAGATTCCTAGACTGCTTAATTCTGATGATATTTATTTAAATATTGTACAGCAGGTCCATCAGATCTGGATCAAAGGATGCTTTATAGGCCAAGCATAGATTGCATGTCAGCAATCTGTAGGAGTGCAGGGATAGGGCTCTGAGGTGGTCCACGTAGGACATATTGTTAATGCCATGAATTCTTTTAATAAGACTTCACATACACTCACACATGCAGCCACACCCATACACACAACTCCACTACCTTAACTGCTGTACTCCATGCCACTTACCTGTAACGCAATCTCAGCCTTTAGAAGTAATAGATGAATGCAAAATTTAGGGTGTGCTCATTCATTACACAGCCATTCACAGTAGCTAATGCAGCTGAGAAATTCACTGAATTGCTTGACTGTGTAAATGCCTTACCACAGTCATTTCTGGGGGGAGAGCACATGGCTGATTAGCATATCCCACTCCACCCAGAATGCCTCATTAGCATTTGCAGTAAGCCACAGACACAGCTCTCTGTGGTTCTGTACCTCTTCATGGTACAACACTTTGGTAGGGCTGGCTCTGAATAAGAAATAGTTACCGTGAGGGCTAAAATGGGCTTACTCCTTTTGGAAATATTTCTGAATCTCTTCAAATGTCTTATCAAAATCCCATTAAATTCTAATTTTATTATTTATTTTCAAACTGCAGTTTAGAGAAGTTTTCATAATGCATAAACATAACTCAAATGGAGACTAATTATTTATAAACATAAATATATTTTATACAGCTACTTTGCATGTAACATGATATTTTTACAGTGCACATGTTGGCACAGTTTAAACTAGCTTCTTACATCATGGTACCTTCTTACATCATTGTAAAAATGAAAAAAATGACTTCTTGCATACTTGCTAGTTTAGAAAAAAGGGTAGAATGATAAGATTAGATTACATAATTCTGAAATATAAGTCATTAAAGACAGCAAATCAGTAATTTTCAGGTAAGAGGCTACATTTGGGTTATTATGGCTTTGTTATAGACAGAGAGAGTGAGAGTAAAACATCACAACTTGTGTTTTTTGCTATGGTTGAACAGTGGGCTGGATTCCATAAAGCTGATGGAAACTATTTGCAGACAGCACAGCACGCCAAAGGAAGACTTCAGCACACATGGTGTAGATGCGATTCCAGAAGTCACTCTGAAGGCAGACTTATTACTTAAATATTCAGCTTAGGATAATTAGGGAATCAGCAAACACCTGTCAGATTCCAAAACGCATCATGTGCACACAAAGCAACTCAAATGCAACAGTCATGCCAACTCTGTTTCTAAATTCCTTGGAGCATACTTTCCAGATGCCAAGGAATTTGAGTGAATACTATGGATTTCAGTGAAATCCATACCAAAATTGGAAAAAAATATATAAAAATGCTACCTGCTGTTTATAAACTGCAACAAGCTGCAGTGATGTAAGTCATAAATTAGGCTTTGGCTATGGATTCTGGAAAGCAGCTAGCTAATTTCAGAGCAAGGTTGCAACTAAACCATTTGTCGGACCTGCAAATAATCAACAGATAGCAGCTAGTCAAATAAGTGATGCAGGCTGTCTGCAACATGTGTGTCCCACCCATATCTGTGCAGACCCTGTGTGGAAACCCCATCCCACCTGAAACAAAATTGTGTCTCATCCTTGGTTTACTTACATCTGGCACATTCCAGAGGCACATGAGGGATCTGTGGGAGTATCAAAGACAGCTGTCATTCATATCCTGGCAAAATTCCTGGAAACAATGTGAAGAAAGTTGGATGATAACATACACTTTCCATCTAACCCCATGGAGCAGAAAACTGTTGAAACTTCCCACTTGTACTCAGTGCAATAGATTGCACACACATTCCTATCAAGTCCCCAGTACATCCAGAAGCAGACTGACACACAAATAGAAAGGAATGGCCATCCATCAACTGCCAAGTTGCATGTGCATCAGATGGCAGCATAACAAAGATCATAGCAACACACCTTGGAAGTGCCCATGATGCTGCCATTTGGAAGGAAATTGGATTGAGTGCTGCATTCCAGCAAGGTGAAATAGCTAAGGGACTGCTACTGAGTAAGTAAAGGAACGCAGCTAGGATGCAATTTAAGGATATCCCTCTCGACAATATCCATTATGACCAAAAGTGTTTTTATTCCTCACAACAGGTGACTGTGGTTATCCACTTGAGCTGTGGCTAATGACCCCATACAGTGAACCATCACGTCCAGCACAGGAGGCCTACAATAGAGCACATGCAACAATCAGAAACACCATAGATCATGTGTTTGGTATTTTGAAAACTAGGTTCAGACATATGACACTGCAATATATACCTGAAAAGACAGCAAAGGTGAAGACAGTGTGCACCATGCTGGACAACATGATAAGCAAAGCACGTGGAGGTCTTCCAGCTCCAAACTCCAACTGTCAGAACAGGATATCTCACATATATTGGAAGAGGAGCAGGCGGACATATAGGACAGAAGTCACAAGCTTTGGCAATGTAGGATTTGATCATAAGTGCAGACCCAGGCAATATGGCAGCATCTGACCCAAATATTTGAGTCATGACAATCCACATGTACATGAGTACACAGACTGAACACTGGTGTTCAGCTGTTGCCTCACCACAGCAACAAAGATTGCATCTAATGGCAAGTACCCATCAGATGTACACACTCAGCATCACACATAACATACGTGAGAAAACTTCAGCGTCCATAGCCAGGCCACAGACAGTACAGGTCCTTAGAATACTGAGCCAGTACTGATAATACCTTTATTAAAAATGATCATTAAAGATACATCTGTACAGTAACAGCACATGTTTATAACTGTTGTGAGACTGCCAGCCCAGCTATCTGAAATTTTATAAATAATTATATGTCATTTGTAAATATTAATATGATCCATAGGCTTGTCTTACAAATGTAAGAGAACTATATGTTATGTGTATATTGAACTACTTGTGCAGTAGTGCTTGAACTGTATGTTCTGGATTGAGCTTCAATAATGTAACCACAGTGTACCCTACTTGAAAAGAACAGAGTTAACTTGTAAACTGTAAGAAAATAATTGAATTGCTTTGCAATTGTGTTTATTTCTTAGTTTCATTGAAGGAGACATGATGTCTATAGCTGGAAGTTTCTTTATATTGTCTTGAAAGAGAAATAATTGCTAAGTTTAGAATGTAAGGTGTTTTTGTTACTCTGTGACTTCCTAGTAGCTACACATCTGAGAGATAAGTATTTTTCACAGAGAAATGTTAAATTCTGTTGGTATCTGTTATCCTGGGAACTGAAGGCAGGTGACAAATAGTGATGTCATCCAGGTGACCCAGCAGTAATGTTTTGATATTAATTTGGGAACTCTCTCAGAGACTTGTATTTGTCTTTGGATCTGGAAACATCCTCTCATTAGCACTTGCCTTGCTAATAGTGAGTACCCAAGGTACAGTAATCTCTCTTTGATATAGACAGGAATATAGTAAAGATTAGTTTAGATGTTTTCTGCATTTATATATATATATATATATATATATATATATATATATATATATATATATATATGTGAAAATGTGTGTATATATATATATATATATATATATTAATTTATATATATATGTATGTATATATATATATATATATATATATATATATATTCATATATATATATATATATATGCATATATATATATATATATATATATATATATATATATATATATATATATATATATATATATATATATATATATATATAGTGTGTGTATGTATCTATGTATGTGTATGTGTATGCATTGCATGTATATTTGCTTGAATGTATATATGGAAAACTTAAACATTTATATATTTTTTCACTTGTGAAATATCTTGCACTACTCTACCAGGTTATCTACTCTCATTGTATATTCTGTACACTTGTATTTTTAACCAAAAGAGGGAATATCATCTTATGGTATACTAACAGCTGTAAAGTCTACCATCTGTATTCTACTACTCTGTAATATCTCTTTTATAAATATTTCTTCTCTCTGTAAACTTTTGGAGTTTTTCTCCCCAGGACTCCACTGAAAATGGACACTTGTTGTCCAGTCGGACTATCCTGGCAAACAAATGTTAAGTAAATAAATAATAAATATTTGAGACTGTCTTGCAATGTTGTTTTGAAATATTTCATGTGATTCTGAACTCTGTTGTCACTGTGCCGAGTTGTTGGAATATTGTCTTGTTCTTTTATTATTTATTATTAAATATATTTCCTTTTAATTGTGGCTGGTTTGTTTAAAGATATTAATTCTAGAGTACTTGCATATGTGTTTGGTGACACTGCACAGGCCACTCCTAAAGAGCCTTGAAAGTCTTTGTCACTCTTACCATTTGGATAATAGTAACATTACACAGTAAGACTGGGCATCCTATAGTAAGGGCCTGAATAGTAGCTGATAAGTAAGGGTGGTTGGTGACAGTTGCTACTACCTTATAATCTGGGCAGAAGGGAGCATAGCTAGTAAACTTGTGCAAGCCTTTCTCAGGTGTGTGTGTGTGTGTGTGTGTGTGTGTGTGTGTGTTTGTATATCAATCAAATCAAAAATTGTGTGTGTCAGCTACTTGGGCAGGGACATGAAGCACTGGTTGGACAGAGAGGGTGCTGGAGGTTTTTGCTTGACTACTTGGCTGAAATCTCAACCCTATAGCTGTACCTGTCGGGAGTCTTATTGAGGATCTAGAGAGAGAGGGAGAAACCAGCCCCAGACTGACTGTGATCTCTGTGTGCTCTTTAGGGAAATTGTACTTTTTTGTGTGTGTACTTGTCATCCTTCCAATGTGCATGCACCTCACTGGTGCTAGTGGTGAGGATTGAGGCTCCTTGATTACTGGACCAGTGCAGGGGCATCACGACTGTTTTATTAGGAGACATGGAATAAGAAATATCTGTAATATCAATATCATATAGTAGATATGGATAGTGTCAGAATCTGTAGCATTCTGTAGTTACACCACAAAACACAAGGAATTGCCAGTAAGAATTATGGATGTTCCATAAATCAGTCTTCATATGATGTAAACATTTGCAGTGGATATCTGTCTCTACAATTGCATATGGGACTGAAATAAACTATTTAGAAAAACAACCCTTGTATGCATAAATCTGTAGACATCACTCCAGTAACTTATGATAATTTTTGTTAAAAACATCATTTTGAGTAAATATTAATTTGAACATGTACCTTTTGAAATGACTAACTTTAACAGATTTATTAACCATCACAATAGAAATGCTACCAATTGCCAGTGTACCTCTCACTCCCAATCATAAAATCAAAGTGCACCTTGTATGCACCCAACTTTAAGTACCATTTACACCATTCATGCATATCAGCGTAAATTGCAATTATGCACCAAAAACACCCAGGTGTACTGCATAAACATCCAATAGGTATTAATAAATGGTACCAAGTACAGAAGTGCCCATCAGTTTCCAATGATTTGATAATATTATATCAGCGCCAGTTTCAAATTTTGATTTTGATACATTTACTGATCAGTCTATTGCTAATTGTGAGTGGTACCTCGGTGACCATTTCTCTGTTTTTGTATTTTCCAGAGTTCTTCAACTTGAGGATCATGATGGCTACTTTGAAAATGCTAAGATATGTTTGTTCACCCAACTGGACTGACGAGGATACAACCCAGATGTTGAATATGTATGCCAGATTGGAGCAGAGGATGAGAGCCAGACCCAGAACTTCACCGTGATCAATGAGTGGAACTAGATCACGAGGGAGCATCGACAGAGGATGGGGATCTAAAGCACTGGAGTGCAGGTTTGTCATCACTATGATGATCTGCATTGAAGTGACATTGAAGAGTTTTGAAGGAGGGTTGCCCAGGTGCAGAGGCAGTGCGTCGATCCCCACAGTAAGTACCCATATTCTATATATACCTGAGCATTGCCATGGAATTTAGAGATATTTCTCTATACCATGTATATCAGATAGATGTTTATATAACCATGTATTATTGGCTGTGATAATTAGCTCATGGAGATAATTAAATTGACTTAGAAATACTGTTCTCTTAAACTATGGGTTCAATTCCCATGTTGTTAATTTATTTAATAATGTATATAATATCCATAAGTATGTCCTTTGCAGATGTACATATGATTTATAACATCTAACTGCATAATTTTGCATAGATACTGTCCTTGTGCATCAAATATGCTTATAACACCTAAGCCAAGGATGATTGCACACTTTGTAGTTTTCTGTTATAGTTCCACTGTACCACCTATTGGACCATTACACATTGGAATAAAAACACATATATAACTTCATTGCATTATTCCTTCTAGGCAATTGCACAGACATGTTTATTTAGTTTAAAAAGTAATGCCTGTCCCATTGCTTGCACACACATTTTTAGGGACCCCCTTCAGAAGCTCAAAGTTTCAAAACTTTGAACTTCAAATGGCTGAGGTCATAAGATCAAAGTTTTTAAACTTTGAATGCTTTGAATGGATATTGCTGTACAGCATGGAACAGGATATTTGTTGGTTTTCTCACTGTAATCCAATCTCAGAGTTGGTATATTTATTAAGCAGGGGGTGTGGGGGTGCATCCCTCTACATGGGGGATGCAGGGAGGTTTGCCCCCCTGCAGAAATGTAAAAAAAAAATTTTGTTTTTGAAGTTTCAAAACTTCAGTCTTCTGGACTTTGCCATTTGAAGTTCAAAGTTTTAAAACTCTGAGTTTTAGGATTAGATCCATTTTAGTTATGTGTTGATAGCTGTTATTTCTTTGCTATGAAAGGTCCAACAATTGTTTGCATTTTCTGTATTCATCCATTTTCTGCAGGATTTCTAATAAATACCTGCAGTATCTGTTTTCTAGAATGAAACCCTGGGTGAATGTTAGTTTGGCTTGTAAAGCAACTGGCCACCCTGTCTAAATTTTGATGTGTTGTGGGTTTCAATCCACATAGGAGAAACATATATCTGTACTGGTTACCATGGTTAACTACACCCATAGCATTTTTTGGAAGAACCATATTGGAAGACTGCATGTTGATGTTTGTGTTATGCATGGTAATGACTCATTGATATAGTCTTCAAATTCCCTCATATATGTCTGTAATTCATAACGTCCTGATAATATCAGCTTTCTAATAACAGTTTGTAGAGAAGTCACTGTTCATTTAACAATGTGCTGACTGTCAGCTTGGCTTGTATATCAACTGGCCAGCATGTCTAAATTTTGGCATGTTGTGGGATCCAAACTACATAGGGGAAACATACATCTTTACCTATAACCTTGGTTAACTTCACCCATAGAATTTTTGGAAGAACCATATTGCAAAACTCTGTATTAATGTTTATGTTGTGCATGGTAATGACTCACTGATACAATCTTCAAATTTCTGTGACTATGACCTGAAATCCATAACACTCTGATAACATCAACTGTTGAACAGCAGTGATTGAAAAGTAGTACCTGTTTGTTTAAGAGTAGCATATGCTGGCTGTTGGCTCAGCCTGCATGGAAACAAACAAGCATGTGTACACTTTGGTGTGCTGTGTCTTCAAATCTGGAAAGGAAACACATATATTTGCAGACTAATGAATGATGTCAGGACCATGGCCTCAAACAAAATGCAAAGAAGTGCATAATAATACACTTTGGGAAATCAAATACCCCTGCAAATTATAACATTGATACCACCCTCTTAAGAGTGGATCCAGTGGTGAGAGATCTGGGTACTCAGATAGATAGTAATCTGAACTTTGACTACCATGTGTCCACGGTGGTGAGGAGATCTTGCTATGTGGCTCATCTTATAAGCAAGGGCCTGATGACATGAATGTACTTTTACAACTGTTTAGCTACACGAGCAACACATATTCATATTTTTCAATCCCAGACAAGATCATTATTAGTAGACCATTCTCCATCAAGATGATGCTATAACATAAATTCTTTACACTGCCTACAAAACATGCTTTTTCAGTTAAGATTTGTTAGGCAAGGAGGTGATTCTCAAGGTTAGATTTTGGACGTAGATTTGCAGGTTTGAATCTCAAGTCCTCTACTCTATGTTCAAAGATGTTAACACCTGAATGTAAAAATTTCAACTGTGTATTGTGGTTATCTAATGTTCTTCAGAAAGAAATCCATACAAACTGTGCTGAGAAATGTTTATCAGTGTTATTTGAGGAATACATTTTTCATACATTCTATTTTTTTATTTCAGGTGATGAGGATCACAGCTGGAACAGAGCCATGTGCATCAAGTGAATGCACAGGCTTGAGAATCAGTGGAGGGAGAGAGGTATGTTAATTATTTTACATATTTTATGTACGGAAATCCATCTTTCTGTCTTTGCAGATCTGTGTTTTTCACAATAATATGTTTATTGATAAGAATACAGGAACATCCATCATGTATCAGTGAGGTTAGTAAAATCATCACACTGTAGCAGTGCTTACACCTGTGAATAAAATCTAACAATGTTATTTCAGCACACATTGTTCTAAATGTACATCTGTTTAAGTGAATGTTTTACATACAAGTATAAATGTTTTGACTAGTGCTTATGATGCATATTTTGGCACACTTGTATGTCTGGCTGTGGTGATTGATATGTTGTGCGTAGCCTGCCCATTCATAGAGTACATGGGTGTCTGCTGCGTCAGTGTGTGCAGACTATGCAGCATGCCCTTCAGTTCAACATTGGTATCACATCTGCATCAGGCACATTGTTTTGCTTTGTTTTTTTGTAGAAACACTGTTATAGCCTAGGTTGACTGACACTTGTGCAGATACCCATTTGAGTGCAACAGTTCATATTCAGAGCACCCTGCAGGTCAACATTGGTATTGCAACTGTCTTCAACTTCTTGGGTGTTTTTTAGACACACAGTAGCAGCATAGCTGACTGACACTTGAGCAGATACCCTTTTGATTGCAGCAGTTCACCATGAGTAAGCATACTGACAAAGTTTTATTTTTTTCAGGCTATTAATTGCTAATTGCTTTTGCAGATACATATAGATGTACACATACAATTCAGTTAGTAACAGATATATTAGACTGTCATATATCAACAGTTGTGTTAATTGAACAGATCTCATTCTTTTTAGTGTTGTACTCATTATATCGGTGTGTTCAGCCAAATACCATGCTGCTTGTCTCAGATGCTGTCATATGGCTTGCCTGTTGTCCATAATATTGTCAGATCACATTCTCTTCATTTAAACAATGCTCATATAAATCATTGAATGCAGACAGTACAATAAGTTGATTTGAACATTCATGCATTTTGCAAAGCTAATGACCTGTGTGTGTTTGTGTGTGTGTGTGTTTGTATGTGTGTGTGTGTGTGTGTGTCTAAGCATATAGATTTCTTTAGAAAAGAATTCTGTCATCCCTTTTAGGGGTATGACATATAGAGCCATAGGTAACTCTGTTGATAATGGTCGTGTGTCTGTCCCTGTGCAAATTGTTACCATAACCATATTCTGTTTTGCTATGATATTCATGGGATTGATCGGTGTGATGCACATTTGCTTTCTTTTTCTGCTGTGTTTTGCAATTAATCTTTACAGAGCATGGTCAGAACATGGTACCAGTGGGCATTCTCTAATCTGAAGATGATGACATGAACATGTGAGGCCACTGCCAGAGTCTTCTGAGTATGATAGTGATGATGATGATGAGGAGGAACCTGGATCCATTCCTATCTGTACCATCCTGCCTACACCCTGAAGGAGTCATCAACATGACCAGGATAGAAACAAGTTTCAGGAGACCATCCAGGAGGTCATGACCAATGTGTTCTGAACACAGATAAAGGACATGATGGGGACCTTCTTCAATGAGATGGCATTGGCTATGTGAGATTCATTCAGGGTGAGAGCTCATGAGATCATTCAGGAGTCTGATCACCATTAGCCTAGTACCTCCGTTCAGTAAGTATTGTCTATGTGCTACATTTGTGTTATGCTGCCAACTATACCTCTCAACTGTGCTGAATTCCTCAGAATTTACCGATATCGAGGTCCAAATAATGGGGTGCCACAAATTTCTGATTGGCCCCCTTTATTTATGATTATTTGCTGGCCATTTTAAAATTTTTTCCCTTGGCAATCTTCCGCTGACATCATCATGTACGCGATGATGTCAGCATCATGAACAGCCTGTCAGAATTCAGCTCACGTGATGCCTCACTGTAATCTTTACAAAATGCACTTAAAACTTTGCTTGGTGCACAATGCTTTTAACTTAAGGCATTATTCTCTTCCCATATAAATATACTGTGCCCTGCCCACTACATTAACAAATGCCCGACCCTGATATTTTATAAATTATAGCTAATTTTGCCATGTTTAAAATAGAGTTTATAGACCAGTCCAGTTTCCCCTCACACCCATCATCACACCTATCAAAATAGAGACTCCACTTAGTTTGCTACTTAATTCTCTGTCGGCAGTTTAGATTTGACAGGCAAGTTACATGATCTATGTTAAACAAAACCAAATATGACATTGTGCCAACCTCCAAATTTAAAAACGATGGATATGACCACCACGTCTGTATTTTCGTTTATCAAACCACTTCAATTTTGATCAAACACTTGACTCAGCTCAGGTGTAATTCAACAAAATGTAAGAAAAAATAGTGAACAAGCTTCATTTAACAGAACTTCCTTAGTACTAAAGGCATTAACCTCAGTACAGTGAAGGTCATTACCAGTGAGTGTCACATTTATCTTTCTTTTTTCACACATCATTCCCTCTCTTATAATTTGACTGTGTAAGTGCCGGTGTTTATAATGCACAGCCTTCTGTCAGTAACAGTGCTATTGTGGTAGTTGTAGTTCTTCTCTTTTTCCAAGAAGGGAGTTGAAATCACTGCACTACTTAACTTCCTTACTACAACTCCCATATGTCTGAGAGTTATCTGACATCACAGTGTGGAGTTAAAGTACTGTATTGCTAATGTTGGAAATTATTACTGTTTAATAAGT
Source organism: Protopterus annectens (assembly GCF_019279795.1). NCBI lineage: Eukaryota > Metazoa > Chordata > Ceratodontiformes > Protopteridae > Protopterus > Protopterus annectens. The sequence goes on from NC_056743.1 coordinate 1,364,508,424, forward strand.
AACTAAGAATGTTTGGGGTTATCAAAAAGTACTAGAGAATCGTCAGATAACCTATGTAGAAGATTCTATAGGAATGAGAAGTGTACTAATTGGTTCTCTGACAGAGTAGCTGATGCTTGGAACAGACTACCAAATTAAATGAAAGCAAGTACTAGTTTAGATATTTTTAAGAACAGCCTGAACATTTATTATGAGAACAACTGTTTTGGCATATTGGCAAGCTAGAAAGGGTTTAATGCCCATTCTTAAAACATTTGTATGTATGTATGTATATAACTCATTTTAGTCAGTAATGTAGAACTGGTAAAATGCAAAAAGATGTTTGGGTGAGTGAACCATAAACTGCTACTTGTCTTTTAAATGTTCAGTGCATGAATCATTTGTGCATGAATAGAAGTTGCCATTATTGAGTACTGTAACTGTGACACTTGATTTGTTTAAACACATTAACAGTTGGAAGACTTTGCATAATGTCTTTTGCTTCACTGGCTGATGGAAATGTTATATACTTTCACATAGGATGCTTTCAAAGATGATGTAAATGTAATTATTTTGTAATATGTAGTAGTGATTTGAGAGAACATTTATTGGGAAGCATTTGTACTGCAGAATTGCAAATCATGGTCTTTTCCCCCATTTAATATATGGGCATAGTATTTTTTTTTAAGAGAATGGGTATTTCTGTAAAGTACATGTTGATGATGCACTCAGCTGTAAGTGCTGCTGAGACCTCTGGAATGTGAAATAAAAGATTCTTGTTTTCCTGTCTCTTGGTGTATATGGCACACCAAACAATAACTCCATGTTGAAAATAAAAGACCAAGAAAACCAGGATCCACCACTTGTGAATTTATTCCAACCTCTAGCACCTTAGCAATAGATTCTTAAGTGGTGGATTCTGGTTTTCTTGGTCTTTTATTTTCAACATGGAGTTATTGTTTGGTGTGCCAAGGAGAATACAAACAGAAAAATGCAACACATATTTATGCAATAAAATGAATCAATAAATCAAACAATTAAACAATTAAAACACATCAAATTTAAATAAAAACTCTCCAATTGCATTCTGCATTAATGCCACCAGGGGCTAAAGTGCCATATTTTAGTATAAAAAGGGTTTCCTTGTACAATGCTTTTTTCTTTATATTAATACTATCTTGACCAATAAGAATATGCTCTAAAATTGTATCTAACAACCCCTGCGGATTACTACTATGATATCTTTTAAAGTGCATTGCAAGTGGACTTTCTAACCTTTCATTTTGAATATCCCCAACATATTCCTATAGCCTAGTCTTAAAGGCCCTCTTACTTTTATCTATATAAAACATCCCACATGGACCTTTAAGTGCATACACAATGCTTTCTGTATTACATGAGAGCATAGCATTAGGTTGAAAAAACAATCCATTAATGTGTCTAAATGTTCTACTTACATACTGATATGTTATACATCTAACACAGGGATGGGTTCGCATCAGACTAGGACTACTACTTAAACATGCATTGGGTTTAGAAAATCTAGCATGAACCAGCATATCCTTTATATTTTTACCTCTTCTAAATGAGAAGTTTTAAGTTCTTATCAAAAATATCCACCAGGTCCCTATATTTAAACAAAGAAGTCCAATAAAACTGGATAATTTGTTTAACTTCTTCTGCTAATAAATCATAAGTCATAACTACATATATATTTCTTAAGCTATTTATTTTTTTCCTAAATCTACTCTATTTATTTTATTAGACTTATAGATAATATTCTTACTAACTTTATCTGAAAAAACACTTCATCAACATTATAACCTCTCCTAATAAACAGCTGTGATGTTTTCTGTAGTTCATTACTTATTCCATTAGTGTTATTACATAACCTCCTTACTCTAGTAAGTTCACCATAGGGTAAAGATTTTAAAAAATGTGGAGGATGGCAACTAGATGCATCCACAAAATGCAAAGCATCTTCTAATTTACAATTTACCTTAGTAACAATCTTGCCATTTTTACCTCCTTCAAGGAAAATGTCTAGAAAATTTACTTTATTACCCAATTGAAAACCATCAAATTTCAATAGAAATCTATTCTCTTGAAGACCATTTATAAAATCTCTAAATTCTTGTTGGCCCCCCTACATACAAAAATTAAATCCTCAATATATCTATAGTATTTCAACACATATTTTTAAAGAATTTCTTCTGATAAAGAAATTCTATCTCAAAAAATCCCATCATGATATTGGCATACATGGGCACAAAAGCTGCCCCTATGGCTGTACCTTTCAATGGATGGAATATTTGACTGTCAAACTCAAAATAATTAATTTTTAAACAAAATTCTATTAATTCAATTATGCAATATGTAAGAGAACTATCCCCCAAAGTATTCCGTAATACTTCTAATCCATGTTGGTGGTTAATACTTGTATATAAACTTTTGATGTCAGCTGTCAACCAGTACATATCATTGGTCCATTTAAGGGGTAATACCTGATCTAAAAAGTCAGAGCTATCCTTAATAAATGAATCTTGCTTAGTAACATATGGTAAAAGGAAACTATGTGAAAATATACCTATATTATTATTAAGAAAATAATTACACGCAGACACAATAGGATGACCCAGTGAATGTTAGATATCCTTATGTATCTTGGGCAAACAGTAAAATTTAGTTGTCTCACAATTATCAATTTTAAATTTCTCATCTACATCATCTGTCGTAAAATATCCTAACCTTTGTCCCTTTTGTAATAAGTTTCTGAATTTCTGAATAGCTTCTTCATATTCTTTAACAGTACATTTTCTATAAGTCCTACAATCATTTAAGTGCTCATGGCACATCTGAACATATTGTGAAAAATGCATTATTACAACCTTATTCCCTTTATCTGCTGGTTTTATAACCAGTTCTTTATTTTACTAAGTTGTTGCAATGCTTTCCATTCTAATTTTGTTAAATTATACTGAATATACCGTTTATTATTCACAAAATCAGAATATAAAGATTCCAATGCAAAATCAATCATAGCTGAAAAATTCTGTATACCTTCGTGCGTGGTATAAAAAACTACTACAATAACGCCATGTTGTCTTCAAGTTTGCCTCAAAATTTTTCCCTTTTCCTCATAAAAATGGCAATTTTGAAAGAAAAGTTGTTGGATCCCATTAAATAATAATGACAGTAGTTAAAAGATAGGAAAATGCATGTCACTTCAACTTACCTTATTCTATCAGATTGTCATTTGAGTAGTACTAACATTATACAAAAAATGTCCTTGTTTTTTCCAGATTTATCTCTAATTTTAGAGGTAAGAGGTTGAGAGCATACACAACACACTGAGAAAAGTGACTTTGAGAATAAATGTTAACTCTGACATGCTGTATTAGGAAGCTCAAAGCTGTCAGTGCCTTTAATATCTGTCTGTCTGTATATGTTGTCTATAGCTAGATATAATGGATCGGAACTGCGAGAGAGCAGCAACAGACCCAACAGTGATTTTTTTTTTAGACATCTGATTTTGATTTACAGTCACTGATAGATAAACAGCAAGGCTCCCCCATCCCCAAGCAGTTTTGAACCTGTTCATTTCAGACTTCAGTTCAGTGAGTGCAGCAGGCAGTTCCATTCTGCTTTTACACTTACTATTGTGTGTGTGACTATTTGATTTGCAAGTATTTGAATTATCAGGTCCGCAACCGTCTGTTCTGCTTTTACTACTTGATTTGTTGTTTGTGTGTGTGTGTGTGTGTGTGTGTGTGTGTGTGTGTGTGTGTGTGTGTGTGTGTGTGTGTGTGTGTGTGTGTGTGTGTGTGTGTGTGTGTGTGTGTTTGTGTGTAAAATGCCCCAAGAGCCTGAGTTCTCTACCCATACTACCACTTCTGATTGAAGGAGTTGTAGCTCTCAATTGTACACATTTTCACAGAATGTCTGGAATATTTTGCTCATACTTTTTATCTGTTCCTTTTAAAATTCAGATGCAGTGGTAGTGTTGCCTCACAGAAAGATGTTCTCTGGTTTGATTCTTGGCTGAAGCCTGCTGCGTGGAGTCTGCCTGTGTTTGTGTGGGTTTTCTCTGGGTGCTCTAGTTTCCTCCCATGATACAAAGACATCTGTCTGGAGGCTCTGCTGAAAATTGGTTTTGTTTCACGTTGGACTTTCCTGGTAAACAAATGTTAAATAAAAATAAAAGTTGTGGTTTTATGACAAATCAGTGAGAACTGAATTCACTAAATAATGATAGCCATTTAATTTTCAGTCTTTCTATCTTTCAGGAAACACATGGTCTAGCAACTTTCTAAGATTATATAAGCAAAGTTTAAAATGCATCCCCAGTTTTGGGCCTTTGTTTCCACCCCCCAAAAAAATTGGCTTTTTCCTGAATTCTTGTGCTGTACAGTTCTTCAGGCAAAGAGAAGTTTAGTGCTGCTTATGCAAAGTGTACTTGCATTGTTTGTAGCACAACAGGTAGTATACTTGTTTTTGCTGCAGAAGGCTGTGGGTTCTATTCCCACAGGATGTAGATGGATTGCTGATACTGTACTGTGTTGTACTTTTAAAGGGGGTGTATTCTGCAGTTCTGAGGATGGCCTCCTTTGACAGAGATACCTAGTAACTATGAACCTGTTATCAGATTGTCATCCATTCCCTATTGAAATATTACTAGCTTATCATTTTTTTAATGTAACATAGGCAATTTATTCCTCAATGGCAACAGGCATTTTACTTGTAGATGAAACAATGAAATATAAAGTTGTTTGCAAGCAGCATCCTCTTCATTAGTTACAGATCTCTTTAATGTGGAATTATTTTGATGGCTTTTACTTCTGCAGAGATTGTGCATATTTACTGATACTGGTGAATTGTAGAAGTTTGAGTAGACTTTTATGATGGAAATGTTATGAATTGGGCAATTTTGTCATTATTGGTTCATGCATTTTGTTTTATTGCTTACTGGAAAAATGTTCAAAACAATAAATTTAAAATAAACTCTAACAAGTGTGCTGTATTATACAAGGAATATAATTTAATACAGTCAGGAAGGTGTATCAAAGAACACATGTATGCTTCATGTGCAAGGGGCCTATGATTTCAAAACAGCTCAAATGTAATCTTTATCCATCACTGGCCAGATGCATTTTCTTTGAATGTGGGTTTCAATGTTATTTCAATGAATGTGAGTTTCAAGGGCAGAGACGTTTTAATGCTAAGCCTATTTTCATTGTGAGACTATATTGCTTTGTTTAGCAGATGTCATTAGTGTATGCGCTATAAAATGTAAAGTAAACGTTTTAAATGAAATCCAGATAATTATTGTAGAAGCAAAGGATATGCACATCACAGTGTTTATGGTAAATGGGACGAAATAGCCAAGTAATGGGACATTGGAATTGCTGCAGGGGGACTCTGGGGCCATATTTTGGTTGTCTGTTCTTCAGTTTGCATTTGAAAGTTGGCATCCCACAATTCCATTGGAATGGGTGAGGTTACATAATTATGCTTGTAAATTTCATGTTAATTAACACACAGATTTGTACCAATTTTTCATGGGCCTTTGTCCAGATTTTTGATGTTTCCGGGTTGAGAGGTATGCTGCCAACTTTGTGATTGCTATTTAATTGATTGGACTGTATATGCACTGTTGTGCAGGCATACCATGTATCTATCCTGCTTATGTGTTATTATCATGTGACATTTATTTCGGTTTCAATGTGTGCATGACATACATTAACGCATTACACTTTCCACCACATTCAAATGTCCATGCATTGTGGAAGTTAAGCTGCAGGTTCATAGGTAGGTACTAGGCTATCAGCCCAAGGGCCTAAGTAAGCCTAGCCAGCAAGATTCCCTGGCTTATGCCACCCAAGTAAATTAATTTCCTGTGGCCCTGTCGAGCAGAGCCACAGAAGTGATTCCCAGGGTGTATTTCCTATTTCCCATTCAATCAACAACATTTTTCTTGAAGAGTGCTAATGAGGAACTTTGCTTGACATAGATGGGTAGCTTGTTCCAGAGTATAGGAAGTTTCTGGGACAGGAATCTATCCCTCCAGTATGTCCTGTTTATTGTGTGACAAGGTTTAGGTCCCTAGAGCGTGTAGCTCGGAGGGGTTGGTATTTCTTTAGGTGTAGCATGTCCATCAGCTCTGGGTTTAACATGGCTTTATATGTCAGGCAGAGATCTCCTCAGAGTAGGCGATATGCTACAGAGTGAAGCTGGAGTTTTTTTTTGAGACAGACAGTGTAGGGCATCTGTTTGAGGCCAGTAATCCTCTTTGTGAGGTACTTCTGTGGCCCTTCAAGCTGTTGCAGATGACTTGTGAGGTACATTCCAAAAGGGGCTTTGTACTTTATAATCGGTCTAATGAGTGCCAAGTAGAGGGGAACAATGACCTCTTTTTTCCTGAATGAGAACTCCTTTGTGATGAGGTGTGCCACATAGAAGGATTTCCTGACTTCTGTGGTGATGTGATTATCAAAGGAGAGACTACTGTCCACCTGGGTACCAAGGTCTCTTATCACACATTTGGCATTAAGTAGACTGCTGCTTATGTGGTAGTTCACGGGTACAGAGTTTTTACCAAAGGGGATGACAAGGCACTTTTTGGCATTGAGCTTGAGGCCATGCCATTGACACCAGGTATCTGTCTCAGTGAGGCCCTTCTGTAGGATGTCCACATTATTTGGGGACTCGACTATGGCTCCTAGTTTGCAGTCATCTGCCAACTTTGTTAGCCAGAGGCCTTCTGTGTTAGCCTGTACTTGAGAGAAGTAGATACCAACCAGAAGAGGTCCCAGGACTGAACCCTGTGGTACTCCACTTGTTACTGGTTTGAAGTCAGATTTGGAGTCTGCAACTTTTACAGTGTGGGTTCTGTCAGTGAGCCAGTTGGCAACCCATCTTGTGTCATTGAGATTTATACCTAGTTTAGTGAGTTTAGCTATAATTCCAGAATGGGGGATGGTGTCGAAAGCCTTGGTGAAATCAAGATAAGCTGTGTGAACCACTTTACCCTCGTCTATGGCTTTGGTGACTGGCTCAAAAAAGTCGATCAGGATCAGAAGGCATGATCTGCCTTTCACAAACCCAAACTGGGTGGGTCCAGAGTTTGGAGGTTACCAATGTCTTTGTTTATGAGTTCCATGATGATACATTCCATGGCCTTGCAGACCAGGCTCATCAGGCTAATAGGGCGATAGTTCCCAGGATCAGTGGTGGCTCCCCCTTTGTGGAGTGGGATAACTGCTGCTGTGTGCCATTCGGTGGGCACAAAGCCTGACATGAGACTATGATTGAACATGGTGCTTAGTTGGGGAGCCAGTTCATTCTGAAGTTCATGTAAAATGCAGCGTGGGATGTTGTGCAGTCCCATGGATGCTGTGTTTTTGATTTTACATAGTGCAGCTTTTACCTGCATAGATGTGATTACAGGGACTCTGCATTCTTCCTGTATAGATATGGTCCCTTTAGGGGGTGAGAGGGGGGTAAAGTTATCACTGAACCTATCTGCCAGGATGTTGGCAATATCAGTTGGTTCTGTAATTTTTGTGCCGTTGTGCTGTAACTCAGAGCAGATCTGGGTGTTGCCATTGAGATTCTTGACATAGCTATAGAATGCTTTGTGGCTGCCCTTAGAATCAGTGGTGATTTTGTTTTCATAGCTAGCTTTGGAGGATCTTATAAGGGATCTCAGCTTCTTACTGAGACTGACCAGGGAGCTCCTCCACTCATGGAATTTTACTCTCTTTTGCAACAGTTTCTTCCTTCTATTGTAAAGTTTGTTTATGACAGGGGACCACCAGATTGGCTTTCTTTTTTTGGAGGATAGCATCTTGGTTCTGTTTGGGATAGCACAATCCATGCATTTGTGTAAGTGCTTATAGAGTACATTAGTGTAGGACTCAGCAGTTGTAGCTGTATTGTCCATCTGCATGGGTGTCCTGAAGTTTGCCACTTCCGTCTTAAGAAGCATGAAGTTGGTTTTGGAGAAATTTATTACCATGGTTTCCTTAATGGTGGGTGAGGGTGGGATGCAGATATCTAGGGAAATTAGCTTATGGTCAGATCTGACCAATGAGGAGTTGACTTCAGGTGTGGAACACCGGTCACTCATGTTGGTAATTGCTAGGTCTAGTATATTGTTGCCCCTGGTGGGGGTGTGGATAAGTTGATCAAGGGCATTGGAATTTATGAATTCCAGAAAGCGTTGAGTGAAGGCGTTGGTTCATGAGTATTTTTCCCAGTTAATGGTAAGGTAGTTGAAATCGCCCATTATCAGGGTGTTTGGTTGAACCCTAATATTTTTCAGTATATCAAGGAAAGAGGAGTGGGAATCGTGGGGCATGGTGGGGGATCTGTAGCAAGCTACAATTTGGATTGCAGTTTTGCCCAGAGTTAGTTGCACTTGGATAACCTTGGATGCATTATGCTGTGCAACTAGCCTGGAGGTGTGGATATCCTTAATGAATATGGACACACCTCCACCTTTGGTGTTTCGGTCCAGGTTAGATGGCAGAAAAGTGTGGTATGAGTTATAGCCTCATAATGCAGGAGTACTCTCTAGAGCCTTGAACCAGGTCTCAGTCACTGCACAGATATCGATGTTATCCATTTTAAGGAGTGCCTCGAGTGAGTGCATTTTAAGATTTAGACTTCTAGAATTGAGTAGCAGTACCCTCAGTTTTTGCTTGCCTGTTCCTGTTACAATGGTGCATTTGTCATTTGACCCTTGCCTAAAAAAGGCACTATGGGGCAGCAAGACCTTTAACCAGTATCCAGAATCCCAGGGGTGACAGATGCAGGCCATCTCTGGCAAAACATCGTGGTCTGTCGACCATGTCATCCCAGGCAGACAGATACTGGATTCCCTTACAATGACACCAGAAGCTTAGACAATGGTTGAAGTCAATCATTTTGTCCTTGTACTGTGGTATAATTCTGGGCAATGGCAGGATGCTACTCAGGGCTAGGGTCATACCTGCCTGGGCTACAAGATTGGAGAGCTCTTCCATGTCTCTTTTCATGTAGTCCAGAAAGGTATGTCTCAGGTCGTTCACACCAACATGGACAACGGCAGAGTCATATTTGTACTTGGTGTGGAGTGACGTGAGTGCATGTGTTATGTGGCAGATCCTGGCACCAGACAGGCAGCTGACAGTAACCTTCTCCTTAATTAGCCTGGTGAGTGGGACATCAGTGTGCCTGACTATAGAGTCACCTATGACTAGTGTGTCGGGTACATTGTTTTGCCTTATGGGCTGTGGTTTATTGGCACACTGAGTCTGTGGGCTATGTGTAATTTGGGTTGTGTTGGGGGGGTTGCTTTTGTTTCGGCTTTGGTGGTCTCTGTTGCTTGAGCAGATTATTATTGAGAGCCTCTGCAAATGTTTTTGTGTTTCTATATGTGGATTTTGGTGGTGTAGGTTTAGTGGGACTATGTGATGAGTGTGGTATGGTGCAAGTGTTTACCTTCTCCTCTTTACTGTCAAGTTCAGTCTTGGTTGGAGAGAGCTTTACCTCCAGTTTGGCTATATAAGTGCATCTCTCACAGGTTGTGGTGTTGGGTGGTAGGAGGAGAGGGTTGTCTGTGTACATGAGGCAATTGCTACATTGTCCCAAATTAACCAGATTCATCAGATAGACAGGAGAGAACATTGGGAGCTGACCCTTGGACATGCCTGAATAAAAAACTACTTTCCTCTAGAAAAGTGAGGAAAGTGAGTGTAAGAGCTGTTTTTCTCTAAGCAAGTGAGGAAAGTAAGTACAAAAACTGTTTTCTCCTAGGTAAAGAGGAAGGTTGAGTGCTGTAGTAATTTGTATCTTATTTAGTGCTAACAACAAGTTCTGAACAAGTGCTGAGCACGAATAAGAAAATTCTAGTTCTAAAACTAAGAATCTTTACCTGGATCTTGTGGTAGATAGGCTACCTAGTGCTTACCACTCCCACTGATAAGCTAGAATTCTTCCCTCCTACACATAAAGGCTTGGGGGGACTAAGAAGCTTACAAACAGTCCTGGGTAGAGCAAATCTTTATCTGGACTAGACTAGTTACAGGAAAGGTGAGAAACAAGCGCAAACGCAGGCTTTTAAACCAGAAAGTTGAAAGATATGGAAAAACTGACCAAACGGCCAATAAACTACAATTTCTGGGTCAGAAACCACTCTTGTGGTAGATAGGCTACCTAGTGCTTACCACTGCCACTTATCAATGGGAGTGGTAAGATTCAAGAGGTAGCCTGTAAACATGTGTTTAACTAGGGTGACTGACAGGCACCATATGTTGTCCATACTCTGTCACATACAGTATCATATGCTTTGTATTTTTGTTTTGCCATATCAGATATGTGCAACATACAGACATGTCATTGCACATTTGTTGGGTTGTCATGATGTCCCACTGTCATGATGTGGTGTTGTGTCATGGTTTGGCAATACTGATGCCATATGGCATCATACACAACTATATATTGTCTAAGTGCAGTCCGCCTTTTCTGACTGCATCAAACAGCAATGTAACATTAATATGTACACAGTGTTACAGATGTCAAGGGTATCAGAACTTGTCAGAGATTTGGAATGCATGGCTAGGCTTAAAAAGGCCCTTGTGGTCATTAGCCTAGGTAAACACATATGAACCACACACACACACACACACACACACACACACACACACACACACACACACACACACACACACACATATATATATATATATATATATATAGAGAGAGAGAGAGAGAGAGAGAGATAAAATGCATGTACAAAATTGCACAAAAAACTCAATGAAAATTATAAATTATTTACAGAGCCCAAAACCTTCTCACCAATGCAGTTAAAACTACACTTGCCACTACTTACCTCCTCCCCCCATGACATTATTCATCTCCCATCGTTACTAACTTCCAGGCATCACAAAATCAAAACTTGAACATTGCTATAATAAAGTGGTTAAATTTGCAGCAAATACCTATTCAGAACCCACTACTGTATAGCGCTAAAAAGCCTAAATTGGTTGGAATAACCTCATCAACTAACATATACACAGCTTCTTACCACCTATAAAATTATCTGACATCTATCTGCTTTTCCAGCACTAAATACCACTCTACACAACTATGTTCCCACATAGTCATTTCAATCCAGTGACCAAAAACTCTTCTCTGTCCACACACCTATCAAATTTGCTGGGCATGGTTTGTACTCATACCATATTGCTAAGGGCTGGAACTCCTTACCTGTATCCATCAGGTCAGTACCCAACTTACACTCCTTTAAAACCATTCTGAAAGACTTCCTAGCCAAAAGCTGGTTCTGTACTTGTTCAACCCCAGGATAAACTATACCTCTAAATATAAATAAGTACCTATTCATGTCTTGTACCTCCTTAATCTTCCTTCTTCTATCACTTTTGTTCCCCTGACTCTTTTTCTAAATATACCACAACCCTGATTTTTCTCTCACTTTATATTGCAATTCCTGTTTGTATTATTCTAATACACCTCTAATTTCTCTATACACATGCTAAAACTTTTCTAATTGTTAAATTATTGTCATAAAAATTGTATCTATTCTTAACCAGTATTTTCCAATTATATCTACTTTGGTACAACTATTTCAACTGTACATATTTTTGTATTATTTTTGAAGATTGCAAAATTATTGTTGTTAAAACATTTTTGTAAGACTTTGGAGCTTTTCTCCCTGGCCACTGCTGAAAATGGGTACCTAACCATTTGGACTTTCCCAGTAATAAAATGTCAATAAATAAATAACTATGATCTATTTATTTATATTTCATTGTTTCTCCTTGTTAGTAATCTCTGTTTTTTTTTTTTTTGGCCTAATATTAATTTCAATCTGCATTGCTGATAATAAGAATAGAAATAATTTTTTGATTTATGTAGCCCAGGGCACCCATGACATGCGGGAAAAGGCCATCTCACACTCACAAACTTTTATATACCAACTCTATGGTCACACCGGTTGGAAAAAGGGAGAGATCTCCCAAAAGAAGTGGATCATTACCAGCACATAAATCAAACCTGCATGACAGTAATGATTTCATATGGAAAACAAAGACTGCAGTTATGGTTGTCAGAATTTTTTCTTTGGTTTATTGCTGCTTGACAAATTTTACCTTGATCATCTATAAAGAATCCAATCTTTGGGTGTTGTCTTGTGTTTAACTTAAATTTCCTTTCTAACTTTGTATCCAGGTCATCATCCTTAAAGAAAGAAAGACAATTCTTAGCTTTACTACAAACCAAAGAATATTTGTATAAAAAGCATGCTATCTGTTTTACTTTAATGTCAAATGTATGCTTGTATATTCTCTCTGCAAATCTCCTTTTGGTTTTCCTAAGTGGAATGTAATACACTATAAAGATTTTCTTAGGCATATCAGCTATTTTTTTCCGTCAGCACCTATAGCCATACTTTAATGAGTGAAACAATACTGGGCCACTGTTTATATACCTGCAGTACCTACAAGTACCATAGATAGAAGTACTGGTGCATTTTTTTTTTATTTATGATTACATTTGTAGATTTTTTTCATTTTGTGAAGCTATGATCTTGAAGATCTTTTAAATTATTTTCTTTGTTACTTGTGAAGATGGATCCTACCAAGTTTTTGTATAAATTCTGGATACACATGCATTACTTTCCAGCTACTCAATCAAATATGTTTCATATATATTCACTAAGATACTGGGAAGGAATGTACAAAATCTTCATTACTAATAGAAATGTGACACTTATCTTGCCTGCCTTTTTAAATATAGCCTGATACTCATTGCTACTGACATTTTTTTTACTTTGTCAAAGGTTTCCCCTATGAAATTTGTACTATTCCTTTTCCCTGAAGGAATAAAAGAATATTTGATTATTCAGACTGTTCATAAATGCTGAATCCTTGGATTTTAAAGTAGAATATTTAAAGCTTGATTTTTGATTACTTTTATTTTTACTTTTTTGACCATAAATATAGTTATTAAAATGTGTGCTTCCTTTAAATAGATAAACAAAAGGTTTTAGTACCAGTAGCAAATGCTATACCAACATCTACATAATGAATCTTAGAAGTGCTAAAATTAATTTAAAGTATAAAAATATAGACTTACAGTTAAACAATCAACCATATCCAATAAATTCTCCTATGAACAGTTAATAATGAAAAATAGACCATCAGCATATTCATAGAGAATTACAGTCTTAAAAATTCCATGCAGAACAAATTAAGTTTCTATCAGTTATTTAGAACAAGGTAAACACTTATATGGACTAATACGACCCACATTGCTACTGCCTTATCATGTCACTAGTGAAACAGAAATAATTATTTTTAAAATTAGTAATAATAAACCACAGAACTTACAAATATATTTTGTTTGGAACTGACAAGCATCTTTGCTCAAAAGAAAAATGCGTAAAAAATGTCTGATAATCTCCACCCCTTCTTCTTAAAGAATTTTGCATATCAGTGCACTGGTGCTACAGGTAGCACCCTTGCCTTTGATGCAGAAGGCTGTGGGTTCTGTTCTCACACCAGCTGAATTGATTGCTGGCACTTTTTTGCAGTATAACATGGATGCTGCATTCCTGAAAGTGCCATCTTTTGCATGAGATGAACTGAGATAAACCAAGATAAACTGAGGTCCCATTTGCTTGAGTTAGTGGTAGCTAGAGTGGACGTAAAAGATCCCACAGTATCTATTGAAAAGAGTAAGGGAAGGTTTCTGATGTCCTGGCCCAAATTTTCCTCTAATAAATAAATACCACCTTAGGTCTCCCTTGAAAAGAGGCTATCACACTAGTGGGACTAACCTGGTCAACAAAGGATAAATAAACAATGAGACACTGTCATCAGATACTAAAACATGTCCCTGCCTAAATGACTGTGCTGTTGAAGGATAAATGCCTTATGGTGACAGTGACAACCTGAGTTTAAGAAGTGGATCAGGCCCATGCCCCACTGGAGCCAGGTAGGGGTATGTACCCATCCTGGAGGGGTAGGGTGGTGGTTCAGTTAACTTGGCTTAAATCAATATACGTGGGCTTGGTGGCATCCAGTTGCCACTCCCTTCCACTCATTGCTGACTCTATGGAAAATAAGATATTGATGAACTGAGGGAGTATGGCTTAAACGAGAGGGGAGTTTGTGGTCAGCACACATGGAAGGAGCTAGGTGATCTATTCTTTTATTTATTTTTCCATGATACTTTGAGATTTATTTGCGATTTATCAAATTACACGTTCAACAAGTTACTTTTATACCCAGAAAGCATTATTTCAACTTAAAGCAGTGTTTATTTCTCTTACATTTTACATATTTTTATACATGAATATTTATGTTGAATTAATATTTTTGATGACTGTTCATTGTTCCATTGCATTTCCTTGTGACCAATTTCTTTTTAAATTAGTTATTGGTCGTTATATGTTCGCATAACTTTTGTCATTTGATCATCATTTTAAGCAGTGCCTGAATGTTTCACTCTTTTTGAAATGTATAATTTCTGCTGAGGTATTGTCATAACAAAGCTGTGGAACCACTCAGCAGCAAAGCTTTTTTCCCTGTATTATTTATATAGATTGCTTTCAAGAAATAGTGGGCATTGTGGTATTAACTTTCATGAATATCAATCCTTAATAATGACATTGAATGTTGGATTATAAAAAGATAAACTCTGCATAGGCAATGAGATGATTCTGCACCTTTGGATTTTATTGCTAGCTCTCTGTTGGCTTATCTGTAGTGCTTTGCTTGTCATGTCATCATTTTGCATTTTTTATCATGTAGGTGGTAGTACACTTTCTTCATGTTTTGATGATGTGTTCCAGTTTTTTTTTTTTTTTTTTTTTGTAATGGACTATCCATAATGTTTGGACATTGTCACTGCTGTTTGCATGTGCTCTTGTCAGGATGTTAGCGACATATTACACTATTACTATCTGTTGGGTATCTGCAACTAATAGGAATGCAGGTGTGTGTGTGTGTGTGTGTGTGTGTGTGTGTGTGTGTGTGTGTGTGTGTGTGTGTGTGTGTGTGCATACGTGCATGCATGCATGCGTGTGTTTGAATATTAATGAGAGGCGGGATTATTAAGGGATTTTCTTCAACTTTAATGTTGTTTGGTAAACTTATTTCCTCTGGCTATTAATATTTCTTTTATGTTTAACTAGTAGATGTTTTAAAAGATATGTTATCAAATTTTATAACTGGAAGGCAGGCAACTGATGCTAATATTTATATCAGTTTCACTCTCTCCCTCTGGTTGTGACTAGTCCTAGATCATAATATCTTTAAGACATACAAATAATGAAGTAGTGCTTTGCTTAATATTTAGTGTTTTCACTGTAGTCAGAAATCATTTCACTGATCCTAGTAGCAGGTTGTGGTTTTATGCAGTGTGCTTATTACAAGCTTTTGCAGGTTTCCATTGTTATATCTGATATTTACAGTTGTTTGTAAAGGGTCTACCAGAAATCATGCATTGGGGCTCAATTTGATTAGTCATTGAACATTAATGTTAAAAGCTGTTATTATCTGTTTCACTGAATGCTGCTTGGTTTATCTTCATACTGGTGAGGATAGATATTTGAGCTATTCTTATGCGGAGGGTTACTTGATTTACAATGTGTTGTCAAAAGTGCATTTTATTTTACATCTTTAGTACTTCACTACTAATAATCGATAAGTACAATGTTGTTTTTTATTTCTATTTCACTGCCAGTATCGTACTAAACATATATGCTAACATATAGTGTAAACACGTTTTTGACCTTTAATATTATGCATTAATCAGGACTTGTATACATACAGCTTGACTAACTATTTGTAATGGGAAGGCACAAAGTAAAATAAAAATAGGTGAATGTTGGCTGCCATTTGTCAGACTGAATTATAAGTTCTCAGTTTTAAAGCAGCAGAGGAGAGGAATGCTAGAGCATTGGCAACAGTGATGGCGGTCTTGCTATCTTTATTGTCTTATGGTTTTAGCTACGCTTTTATTAGTGATATTTGTTCATTTTGATACCCTTGGTTAGTGTTGTTTATTTTGTCATTTTTGTATATGTTAAGTGGCTTAAACCTTTTTTTCCTGATTGTTTCCACTACTTTACTATGGTGCTGGGACAGGTTTTACAAGTGTCCTGATTCTGTAAAGTTCGCAGAAGCTAATTACGGACATTTCAGCACACCAAAGGAACACTTCACTGCACCAGCTGAAGATTTGATTTCAGAAGACATGCTGAAGCCAGTCTGAGTACTTACCTATTCAGTGTATGATAATTACAGATTCCATGCATGCCCATCCGATTTTAAACACATTGTGCACATATACAATGCAACTTAAATGCAACAAGCTGCCACGCCGACTCTGTTTCTGAAATCCTCGGCATATGCTTTACAGACCTGAAGGAGTAAAAGGTAATAATATGGAGTTTGCCAAATTCTGTAGAAAAAGAAAAAAAAATACATACAGATGCAAGCTGCCATTAATGAACTGCAACAGGCTGCAGTGATACAAGCCATAAGTGAGGATGTGGCTCTGCACCCTAGAAGGCAGCCAGCTAGAGTCAGAGCAATCTACAACTAAAGCAATTGTCAGACCAGCAAATAATTGATAGTTACTGGATAGACAGACAACTGTTATAGGGTGTCTGCAACATGAGTGCCCCACACATGATTGTGCAGACCCTTTGAGGAAACCCTATCTCCTTTGAAACCAAAGTGTGTCATAGTTTGGGTGTACTTGCATCTGGCACATTCCATAGGCATGTAGGGGATGCAGTGAGAGTATCACATAGGATCATAGGAAGTTAGTAGGCTATTGGTCCAGAGGCCCTTACAAGCCTAGCCAAGAATTTAGTCCATGTTCCAACAAGTCAGCACCCTATACCACTGTCCATCAGGGACATAGGTGGAATCCCAGTGGTGTATTTTCTATTCCCCATCCATTTATCCAGGTTGCGCTTAAAAAAACTTTAATGAGGTAGTCTGCTTTACATGGAGAGGGAGTATATTCCACAAAAGAGGGAGTCTCTGGGATACAAATCTGCCCCAACCAACAAGTCCTATTGATGTCACAGTCCAGGTTGAGTTCTCGCGTGTGGGTTACTCTAGTGGAGCTTGTCTTGCGGATATGCAGCAGTCCCATCAGGGTGGGATATGAGATTGCTTTGTATGCCAGACAGAGGTCACCTCTGAGGAGTCTGTAGGAGACTGAGTAGAGGGACAGGGCTTTTAGCCTGTCTGTGTAGGGTAGATGTTTGAGGCCCTGGATTCTCTGGGTGAGGAGTCTCTGTAGTCTCTCCAGCTGCTGCATGTGCTTTGTGAGGTACATGCTGAAAGGGGCATTGTATTCAATAATCAGTCTTATAAGGGAAGAATACAGGGATGTTATGACTACCTTGTCCCTGTATGAGATACCCTTACTAATGAGGTGAGCCACGTAGAAAGCTTTCCATACAACTGAGACAATATGGTGGTCAAAAGTCAGTTTGCTATCAACCTGGGTTCCCATGTCCCTCACGACTGATTGCATGCTTATTATCAATGTTATAATTTGTGGCAACATAATTCTCCCCAAAAGGGATGATAATGCATTTTTTGGCATTCAGTTTGAAGCCATGCTTCTGGTACCAGTCATTTGTTTGGGTGAGACCCTCTTTGAGGATGTCCACATCACTACTGGAATTGATGACCGCACCCAGCTTGCAGTCATCTGTAAACCTGGTCAGTCATAGCCCACTAGATATGGCCGGCACCTCTGAGAAGTATATCCCAAACAGCAGAGGCCCCAAGACTAATCCATGGGGTAAACCGCTTGTTACAGGTCTCCTACTTGAGGTGGCTTCACCTGTTTTGACTAGGTGGGTTCTGTCAGTGAGCCAGTTTGCTACTCATCTGGTTACATAGTTGACAGAGTTTATCTATTATACTTGAGTGGGGAATAGTATCGAAGGCCTTAGCCAGGTCAAGGTAGGTGGTGTGCACTGTCTTCCCCTCATCTATGGCATTGGTGACTGTTTCAAAGAAGTCTACAAAATTTAACAGCCATGACCACCCCTTGACAAAACCAAACTGTGTGGGATCAAGTGTCTGGAGGTTGCCAATGTCCTTGTTAATGAGGTCCATGATAATCCGCTCTATGGTCTTGCAGATTAGGTGAGTTAGGCTGATGGGTCTATTATTTCCTGGATAGGTGGACACTCCACCTTTATGTAAAGAGATGACAGTAGCTGTCCTCCAGTTGGCTGGGACGAAGCTGGTACTCAGGCTTTGGTTGAATAGGGCTCATAATTATGGTGCATGTTCCTGCCTGAATTCATGTAGGATGCAGCCTGGGATGCTATTGGTTTCATGGAGGCTGTATTTTTTGCCTTTGAGAGGGTAGTAATGACTTGCTCCCTACAGATGAGGGGAAGGGGGCAGGTAATGGGCATGTCCTGTTTTACTGATTGGGGGACAGAGGAGTGAAGTTTTCACTGAACCTGCCTGCCAGCAGGTTGGCTATATCTACGGGGTTCATGTACGTGGTGTCCTTTACCACCAGTTTTGAGCAGATCTGGGTGCTTCCCTTGAGATTGTGGACATATGTGAAGAAAGCCTCATGGTTGCCTTTAGTAGATGTTGCCAGTTTGGGCTCAAAGTTTGCTTTGGAGGATTTCACTAGTGCTCTTATTTGCTTGTTCAGGCTAAGGAGAGATTGCTTCCAATTAGACACCTGTTCCTTCTTCATCCTGGACAGCAACAGTTTCCTTTTATTATAGAATTTATTTATTGTAGATGTCCACCAGCCTGGTTTACTCTTCTTTAAGGAGGAGGATTTCATCTGTCTGGTATTCCTGATTCCAAGCAGCTACATAAATGCTCATATAGTACTTTGGTGTAAGTTTGGACATGTGTGCCAGTTTCCGTGGAGGGGGAGGGGGCTGCGAAGCTGTTTATACCTTTCCTTAGGAGGTTGTAATCAGCTTTGGAGAAGTTTTTTTGTTTGACCCTAGCTGGAGGGGGGTGTTCAGGCGAGATGGTGACTTCAAAAGTGACTGCTTTGTAGTCGGATCTTACCAGGGATGATGACACTTTAGGGAAGCTGCAGTGGTTACTTATGTTGGTTAACACCAAGTCCAAGATATTTTCACCTCTTGCAAGGATGTCAACCAACTGGTCCAAGGCATTTGCATTGATGAAATCAATGAATCTCTGGGCATTTGTGTTTTGGCACGAGTATTTCTTCCAATCTGTGGTTGGATAGTTAAAGTTGCCCAAGATCAGGGTAAAGGGTTGAAGAGGTCAGGATACGTGGAGTGGGCATCTTGAGTCAGAGTTGGAGGCCTGTAGTTAGCTATGATTTGAATAGGGGTCTTGTCAATTGTTAACTGCACCTGGAGTATTTCCTGTGTATCATACTGTTTGGCCAGCCTAGAGGTGTCTATGTCTTTCATATATATTGCAGCTTCACCTTCTTTTGTTTTACTGTCCACGGCTTGGGGTCTGAATGAATGATAGGATGAGTAACCTGGTATGGCTGGGGTGCTCAGATGTATACTGGCAAAATTCCTAGATGCAATGTGCAGCAAAGTAGAAGACTGCATACACTTTACATCCACCACCATGGATGGAGAACCCTAATGCACAAGTTTTACAGCGCTGCAAACTTCCCCATGTACTTGGTCAAATAGTTGGCACACACATGCCTGTCAAGACACCGGTACATCCTGAAGCAGACTGATTCATAAACAGAAATGGATGGCCATCCATCAACTGCCAAGTTGTGTGTGCATCAGATGACAACATAACAAACATCATAGC
Organism: Protopterus annectens; assembly: GCF_019279795.1. NCBI lineage: Eukaryota > Metazoa > Chordata > Ceratodontiformes > Protopteridae > Protopterus > Protopterus annectens. Next base: position 1,364,528,235 of record NC_056743.1, read on the forward strand.
AACACACTTTCATAGCTCTTAACCTTCCATGTCCAAAATGAGGAACATTAGCCCTCATAATGTGGAACAAATGGGCAAAATGTGGAACACATACTAATGGCTTACTAACAACTTCAACTAGGAAGGTAATAGGATGGTTAAAATATGCTGGTTTTACTTATAGAGAAAATCTTTTAATTAATTAATATGATTCATTTCTATTTACAATGGATTTCACTTAGAAAAATTCCTAACACTGAATGTGTGACATAGTCTTTCAATGTGGAACTTTCAGGGAACTTTGAGGAACATGAACTTTTTAAGACCCCAAATGAGGTACATTCCTCATAATGAGGTACACTTGAGAGGTATGCACACTTTTGAAGTGTCCATGAAGCTGCCATATTGAGGAAAAGTGAAATGAGGGCTACATTTCATTATGGTGAAATGCCTGAGGGACTAGTACTAGGTAATTACAGGAGCACAGCTAGGAAGAAAGCTAAGGATACCCCTCGCAACAATAGCCACTCTGACCAACTGTCTTTTCAATCCCAACAATAGGTGACTGTGGTTATCCATTTGAGCTGTGGCTAATGACACCATTGATGAAAGAAGGTAGAGCTGCAAATAATCCAAAAAATCACATAAGGAATGCTGAGAACAAAACTTTATGAGACGCAAAGCTTTCGGGTATGACCCTTTTTCAATACTGAATACAAACATATAATAAGCAACTGTTTTTATACAAGCCAAGAAGTCATGTGACAAATTTTTTAAAAGTATATATATATATATATATATATATATATATATATATATATATATATATATATATATATACATCTCTCTCCCAAATATATATGAATACAGTAGTACATACAAATATATATATATATATATATATATATATATATATATATATACAAATACATATAATACATATAAAACATAACAATAAATCAGTCGAGTTAATAATAAAATAAAACAAAATAAAATGTTCATTTCAAGTTGCGTTGCAAACCAACAAGGATAGGTTTGATACTGACAGTGCTGTTAATGCCAGGAGGGCTGTCAGCTCCTAGGCGCACTATCCATTGATACTCTTTAGTCTCAAGGTAGTTGTTAATATCACCACACCTACTCGAGGGAACAACTAGATCTATAACCCTAAATCTAAATGTATGTATGTCCCCATAAGACTCAATGTGTTTAAATAAAGCATTCTGAGCACACTGTCTCCTTATTTCTGACTTGTGTTCAATAATTCTATCTTTGAGTCTACGAGTAGTCTTACCAACGTAGTATGCAGGGCATGCAACACATGATGCCATGTATACCACGTTGGTAGAAGTACAGGTGGCTTTAACATAGAACTTATATGTGTAATGTGTTTTCAAATGTACATATGTAACAGATTCCAAACCATTGACCAAGTCAGAACAACAGGAGCAGTGATGACATTGGTAAGTACCAAAATGAGATTCAGAGCACAAAGGTCTGTCAAAAGATAATTTAGAAGGAGGACGAAAACCCTTGTAACATAACATACTTTTGAGACTTCTCATATTTCTAAAACTAAAAAATGGTTTATCACCTAACAATTTCATAAGTTCAGGCGATGCCATTAAAATAGACCAGTACTTGTGAATTGTATGCTTGACAAGAGTAACCTTACTACCAAAACCAGTGACATATCTAAACCTCTGATGTATGTCAGTATTAGAGGTTATATTAGTTGTGATGGCAGGATTTATAAGTTGTGGATTTCTAAAGTAAGGAACATATAATGAATGTCTATTATTAGAGACATAATCTTTTAGTTCATCCAAAATAGTAACAGCATAACCACAGTCAAGGAAATCTTTACATGTTTCATTTAACTGTACACTGAAAGTAGCATCATCTGTATTGAGTCTGCTCACTCTAATAAGTTGGGATTTAACCACACCCCGAAAGACATGCGGGGCATGCATGCTTTCTGCATGTACATATCTGCCTACATATGTCTCTTTCTTAAAAACAGTTGTATTAAGAATTCCATTTTTTAGAAAAATACTGACATCAAGAAAAGAAGCCTCTTTACTAGTAATAGTTGATTTAAACTTTAAAAAGGCTGTGGTACTATTCAAGTTTAATAGATACTGTTCCAAACTAAACCTAGAACCATTCCAAATTAAAAAGCAGGCATCAATGAAACGTTGGTAAAACACAACACGTGTGTCCAAAAAGTTAACACCATCATGCATGTTATCTAGTTCCCACTGATATAATACTAGATTTGCATACGCCCATGGCAACCCCGTTGACCTGTAGATATGGTTGCTGATTAAAGATAAACACATTGTGACTAAGCACCAAATCCAAAAGTTGACATATATTTTGAATGGAATCACATGTTAAAGATTGCTGAGCTGTTAAAAATTTTCTTATAGACTCTACACCATATAAATTAGGAATGACAGTGAACAGTGAAACAATATCTAAGGTAACAAATAAAAAATCATCTAAATTCCGTAGCTCACTATAGTACCAAGTTGATAGTTTAGATAGAAAGTCACCAGTATCCTTGATAACAAAATTGCATTTATCTAAAAAAGGAAAAAGTTGTTTCTGGAGGTACACTGAAACAGGTTCAGTGACCCATCCATTGCCAGAGACAATGGGTCTCATAGGAGGATCCAACAGGCATTTATGTATTTTTGGAAGTCCATACAACTGGGGTGTAATTGGACATGGCACAGAGAAAAAAATGAAACAGTTCTAAATTAATGTTATTGTTAAACTGCATATCATAAATAGACAAATTAACACTAGTAATGTGTTTCTTAACATCTAAGACTAATTTTTAAAAAAAAATAATTGGTCCACCAATAACTTCTCCATCGATGAATTATACCAAACCCTATCCATAATTACAATACTACCACCTTTGTCAGCCTGTTTAATAATGATCTCCTCATTTCGTTTAAGGATCTCTAATGCAAGATGTTGTTCATAAGTCATATTATAGCTAAACATCCTGTCATGGACTTTATATTGTTGTCTAAAGTCAGCTTCACATACATTGTGAAAGGCAGTAGTAATAGGTGCATTTAAAGGTATAAAAACACTACGTTTTTTAAGGACATTGTTAGAATCAGAATTAACATTAAACAACAGTTTTAAATTTAAATTTCTCACAAACACTTTAAGGTCAGTAATAATACTAACCAAATCTAAATTACCCATAGGTATAAAACTTAACCCCTTAGAGAGAAGAGATACATGAAAGTCATTCAAAACGAAAGAAGAGAGGTTTAAAACTCCTCTTACTGTTTGCGGGCATTCTTGCCTTGCCTCAAAGGGCTGTCTTGTTTGCGCTTCGTTGACAAAGTTTCTTGCCTCGTAAAAGAGGGTTCCCTTTTCTTGAGAGGCTCCTGCACTCTAGTTGAAATAAGTAGACTGATGTTTTTTTTTATTTACTTGTTGTGCATCCATCACCGGAGTCAAAGCGTTAGCTGAGGTTTCCATCACTGGCGCCATTACAGCGTCAGCGTTGACGCTAGTGGAGGAAGGAGTGGTTGTAGCTTCAGTAAAATTTAAAGTAACAGTGTCCTTCAATGGAGAGTCGGTGCCAATAGTCAAATTTTAAATAGAAGATTGAAAAACATCTAGCGCTCTCACAGAAGTACTGGCAAAAGTTTTTTTATTATTAGATATTTCTAATGTTAAATCTCTTGGGTCATTCCTTGGCCAAGAGAAGATATGACCCAAACGAAAATCATTGATATCTCGAGAAAGTTTTTGTTTTTCGAGTTTATCATCTAATTCACGAAATTTACTAAATAAAGAATTATATCTATGAGACATATCAGAAAAACATGTTAAGGATTTAAGTTCTTCATCTAGTTTAACAATCTCAGTTTTTAGTTCTTGTTCAACAGAGATAAAGTATTCATTCATCAGTGACATGTAATCTAAGCTAAGCTTTAGGTTCATTTGCTGCCATCTTTTAAGTAGCTCGGGATACACATTCCCATAAGATGGCATTTTTAGGATCCTTAGACCCCTAGGAATTATCCCCATTTTAAGATATGCAGAAAAGCTGAACCTCTGCCACTGAAAACGTTTGAATGAACCTACTTTTTGTTCAAAAAGCATGATTTTATAGTTAAAAGTATCAATGTCACCTTTAGGTAAATTATCCAAGTTGACCTGCGTTCCATTCTCAGGAGCAATAACAGGAACAAAGTCCAATAAGGGATTCACCTCTTGCATGAACAGAGACTGTAGTGATTCCATATTTTCAATGTTAAGTAACAGGCTGCAAAAAAAGGCTACCAGATATAGTTACTCAACAGTCCAGCAGGGTAGCACCAATGATGAAAGAAGGTAGAGCTGCAAATAATCCAAAAAATCACACAAGGAATGCTGAGAACAAAACTTTATGAGACGCAAAGCTTTCGGGTATGACCCTTTTTCAATACTGAATACAAACATATAATAAGCAACTGCTTTTATACAAGCCAAGAAGTCATGTGACTGCAGCCAAAATCACATGACATATTTAAAAAATGCAAAAAGTTTCAAAAGACATCATACCATGAACCATCTAACCCTGCACAGGAGGCCTACAATAGAGCACACACAACAATCAGAAGCACTATTGATCATGTGTTCAATGTACTGAATGCTAGTATCAGATGGCTGGACACATCTGGGGTGCACTGCAATGTACACCTGTGAAGGCAGCACAAATTATAAAAGTGTGCACCATATTGCATAACAATGTAGTTAGTGCACATGGCAGTCTTCCAGCTGCAGGTGTGGGTGAATTGTCCCAAGAACTCCAGATGTCTGAATAGGATATCCCACAGGTATGTAGCAGGTATAAGACACAGGCATAGGCAATGCAGGGTGTGAACACAAGTGCAGGTCCATGTAACACATCAACGTCTGACTTACAGCTCTTAGTCATGATAAGCCACACATACATGAATACACAGACTAATCATTGATGTTCAGGTGTTGCCCCACCACAGCAGCACAGATTGCATCTAATGTCAATTATACACTAGATGTTCACACTAAACATCAGACATAACACCATAATCACAACATATAACAACATGAACATATGTAAATGTGTCACAACAGGGATCATCAACTCAGGGCACAACTGACACAGGTACGCATACACAGTCAGATTGTTGTATCACTATATGGAAACAATAAGGGCCACACATTAGCACAACAAACTCATATCTGTATATTATATACATATATATATATATATATAAAACATGAAAAAAGAGAGACAACACAAGACATAATAACATAATACAGAAGTTTTAATAGCTGCAGAAAATATACCAGAGTAAGCTAATAATTTAACATAAAGAACTAGCTATTTTTATGACACTGCTGGACTCACTGTAACACAGTCTAGGGTGACCTCAATGATGTCTGTCACCACTGTCCACTCTACCCCTAACACCATAGTCCACTCTGCCCCTTACCATGTACAGAAACATTTGGCTTAGGTTGCTTCACAGAGGAGACTGATGGGCTGGCAACACCATGTTGAGGTGAAGGAGGATGACTGCAAGTTGAAGGCATTGTTGTGCCTGGCAGGACCTTAACAGATGGGCCAGCAGTGGAACTGTGTGTATGTTGGACCATAGACACTTATGCTCAATGGGCAAAGATGTTATGTGGAGAGGTGGTCTGCTTTTTCCATGTTGCAGTCTGCTGAGCAGAGTTATGGCATGCAGAACCTTGCTTGTTTTATGGCGCTGCTACAATACCATAGAGGCTAGGGTTTCTACAGACACAGCTAGAATACTATCATTTTGAGCAGCCAGCATCACCATTATCTGACCGTGTCTGTGCTCCCGTCCTTCATACATCAGACATAGCTGGTGTGCCACACAATCTGTGATATGTGCAAGTGGATGGATGTCTGACCAATGATGTTGCTGAGAACATTCATTTGCCTGCAACTGGAGATGGACAACCTTTGACAGTTGTTCAAGCACAACACCCACATGCCTACAGCTACTGTTATGCCCTGTATCATGTTATTGTGGGGAACTGCCAGCAGCAGCAGCAGTCACAGCTTGGTTCTGTCATTCAATGGCCTCATCCTTGTTCAAAATCCAATGTCCAATAATTCTCAGAATGACCAGACAAGTTCCTCCACATCTGAAGCTACAGCTGCATCATCATCACTGTCAACATCTTGGACAGACTTTATCAATATGTCAAGTTCACGTTTTAATTTCTCCAAATCTTTTAGGTTTTTAATACCATGACAGGAATGGGCCCCATTCCTAAGTCAAAGTATGATTAAGTTAACTTAAGTTACCCACTTTCATATCTAAATTCTTAGTGTACACTGCAGTGTTTAGGATAAAACTTTTTTTTTTCATATTACCTTTAAACAGCTATTGTAAGACCACCAGTTATTGGAAAGCCCACATTCTGCCTCACAGTGGTCATCTTGGAATTACTGCTTCTCTTTTCTCCTGGTGAGAGAAGGAGTACAGGGACATTATTTCCTGGATGCTGCTGATCACCACAAAGCCTAATAACTCCTTTATAGGTGACTGCTTGGAATATGTGCTTATATTTTGGTCCTGGTGAAAGAAGGAACAGACTGCATTGATTCTTGATTGTTTCTGGTTGGAGATTGAGTGTCTGTGTTTAACATTCCTGACTGGTCTGGTTGCTATTCAAAGCATCTACTAGGAAAAGGCTACACGCATCATCTGGGCCAAGACTGTGGATCACCAAACAGGACTGCTTCTCATCATGGGATTGATGCTAACATTTTGCTTCTGGTGAGGGAAGAAGCAAAGGACCATTGTATCCCAACAGAGTGAAGCTGTGATGAGACCAGCATTAGTAGGAACCAGGCAGTAGCCATTCATGTGACTCCCCTCTTTTCATCATTCTTGACAAGCAAATTCTTTGTTTTCCTTAAGTACTGCTTGATTTGTTTCTACCTTCAGAATATCTGCCTAAGTACTCCATCCTTAAATTTTCAGGGTCTACATATTAATTTACCTTCAACTGTTTGGCACTGCTCTGAATAGACTTAGACACCTTGAGTGACACTTTTCCTGTAAAAGCACAATTGAAATTTCTCCTATACCTAGTTGCACACAGGACAACTAGTTTGCAGTGACAATCACTGTCCCCATAGTTGCAAACTGGATACTCTTGACAGTGACTGATATTCTTACTCCAACTGTCTAATCAATAAAAAAGGGTCTGTTGCCATGGATATGAACTTTCCTACTGTCTCCATTACTGGCTTGGTGGATATGGGTATCCTGAGACAATGTAGAAATTGCCTCATGTTTACTGACAACCAGTTAATTCTCAAACAAACTGATATGGTATGTGAGAGATGTATTTACACAATGTCAGTGTAGGCAAAGCTCTCACATAAAAGTACTTGTAATGTCAATAAGGTTGTCATTAGTACACATGCTGCACTCACCATGCACAATTCAAAGCAGACATACTGACCCACATATGCTTAGGTACAATATTTGTCAGCATAGAAGGAGATGGTCAACAGACTACACTGCTTTGCTAGGGATGGTCTGCACCTCTCCCCTATAGGATTTTGAACATTAGCTAAAACATTATCTTCCCCCATACTGCCTTTTTTAGACAATTCCAAACTGAAAGTACTTCCAACATCACAAATCAAACAAGAAAATCTAAAGGTATTACTGCTCAATGCTAGGAGTCTAAACACCCTAGAAGCTCTCTTTACCCTAGAGAATGCTGACATCTGTGCAGTCACTGAGACATGGTTTAAAGCTGAGGAGAGCACACCAAAAGTGCTAGGTTATAATGCCTTCCCCATATTTAGGCCAGCTACTTCACATACAGGGACTAAAGGTGGAGGTGTCTCTGTTTACATCAAAGATAAATATGCTTCAAGGCTGGTCAAACAGGACAATGCACTTGAGCTGCTCCATGTTCAAATCATATGCAGAATCCAATACAATTTCCTTGCAAGCTATAGGACCCCCTCTATGACCCAGGAAACCCATCCCATATTTAAATGTATTAAAAACACTAACCATTCAACCCAATGCCATATCCATGGGTGTTAATTACCCCACTATTAACTGGGAATCCTATATGACACCAAATGTACATGCACAGAGATTCCTGGATTTTTAAACACACCCTGGACCAGATAGTCAATACACCAGCTAGGGGTGCAACCATACTGGATCTGGTCCTCACTAATATGGGAAGGTGCTGCACACACCCTTCTGTAATGCCTTCCCTGGTAAGGTCAGACCACAAAATGGTCTTCTTTGTAGTAAAAATAAACCTGGAGCCCCAGCTAAAACTGGAATATTCAGAAATTATTCTAAGGCTAACCTCCTGCTACTAAGTGAGAACCTGACTAAATTTCAAGCCCCCATAAATCCTGAGAACACTGCTGCCTATGCAGAACTTTTCTCAGAAACCATGTACAAGCATGTTAATAGCTGCTGTATCCACCAGGAAGAAGTACCGAACTAACTCCAAAGACAAGCCACCCTGGTGGCATCACAAAATCAATAGGCTGTATAACAGGAGAAAGAAATTCATGGCAAAAATTAGGATGTGCAGCATCCAACAGGATAAGAGCACTCTCATCAAATTAAGCAAACAACTCAGAGGACAAATGAAGCCTACCAAAGCCAAATTTGAGGTAAGTCTGGCCTCCCAGGCCAATGACAACCACAAAGCATTATTTAGCTATGTCCGCAACCTTAAAGGCAATACACAATTGTGTGCTGAACTCATTGCAAATGGAGCCACCTATATTGAGCCAGAAGATATAGAAAACCTCCTGGCTGATAAATTGATCTTTACCTTTACCCCTCTCAGCCTTCCTTCAGGAAATATCATCAAATATAACTCCCCTTCTATCACTAGGGAACAGGTCCTTACTGCTCTCTCTAAGATCAAGAACACTGCATCAATGGGCCCAGACAATATTCCAGGATGCCTTCTAAATAGCATGAAAAATCTAAATATCATGGCCTATCAGAGCCTCTGGAATTACTACTTAACTGTAGCCTCCAAACAGGTTTTGTACCTCATGAATGGAGAAAGGAAACAGTCATCCCTCTGCACAAAGGTGGGCCATATACAGACCCTGGAAACTATAGACCCATAAGTCTCACTAGTCTTATATGTAAAGCATGTAAAGAGTTATCATGGAGATGATCAACAGAGATATAGTAAACCTCCAGAAAATGGACCCAACCCAGTTTGTTTTCATCAATGACAGATCATGCATGCTCAACCTGGTGGACTTCTTTGAGAAGGTCCCCAAACAATGGATGAGGGCAAAATCATTCACACTGCCTACCTTGACATGGCCAAGGCATTTGACACAATACCCCACTTAGGCATTGTTGACAAATTCAAGAGGTTAAGTACAAACCCGTATGCCACCCAATGGATAGCCAACTGGCTCACAGACAGGACTCAGGAAGTTAGAACTGGGGAGTCTACCTCTACAAAGAGGCCAGTCACAAGTGCACTCCCTCAGGGATCCGTCATTGGACCACTTCTTTTTTTGGAATTTACTTCTCAGAAGTCTAGACCAATGTTAGATGATCCCAAATTCGGAGCTATCATTTAATCTCACACTGACACAAATGTTCTCCAGGAGAGGTTGGCACAAACAACTGCTGTCAGAGCCATGGACTAAAACTAAATGTCAAGAGATGCATAATAGTATCCTTTGGGAAGTCATCCATCCCTGGTAGCTATCATATTGATGACACACCCCTTAGAGTTGACCCAGAAGTCAGGGACTTAGGGACACACATAGACAGTAATCTAACCTTTGACCATCATGTGTCTACAGTGGTGAAGAAATAATTCTATGCTAAGCAACTTATAAACAAAGGTATGGCATCTAAGTCGAAGGAAGTCATTGTTCCACTCTATTCAGCAATCATCAGACCTGTCATTGAGTACAATGCCCCCTTTGCTATGTACCTAACCAGGCATATCCAACAATTGGAACATCTACAGAGGTTCCTCACTAAAAGAATATAGGGCGTAAGTAAAATGTCCTATGCAGACCTGCTCAAAGCACTATCCCTATATTCTGTCTCCTACAGGCTTTTGAGGGGATATCTTTGCCTGGCATATGGGGCATTATCAGACCCCACTCTGATGGACCTCCTGCATATCCACAAAATAAACAGCACTGGAATTACCCATTCTAAAGACTTAAACCTTGACTGTGATATAAATAGGACCTGACGGAGAGCTAGGTATGTATCCCAGAGATTACAGCGTCTATGGAACAGGCTCCCCATCCATGTGAAGTAGAGTTCCTTCCTAACACAATTCAAGTGCACCTTGGTTAATTGGATGGGAAACCAGAAATTCATCCCTGGTTTGGCACCTATGTCTTTAATGAACATAGGTAACCTATAAATGGTTAATTTCCTAGGCCCATGCTTACACTTCTCAAGAGTATCGGAACTTGTCAGAGATTTGGGATGCATGGCTAGGCTTAAAAAGGCCCTTGTGGTCATTAGCCTAGTAAACACCTATAAACCTATAAAGTTCATGAAATTAGTATTGTTCCAATCTTTGATGTCAGCCAGAAGTGCTCTTTGCAGCACACGCAGTGTGCCTAGTAATGACTCCTTCTGCAATTCGTACAGATTTACATGTATCATATATCTTTTGTCTGGAAATTCTGGGCTTCTTGCATAATAGTAGTAATACAGAATTTCTTTCTTGTCCTCAATAGTCCACTCTATCGTCTGTATGGCTCTTTTTGACCTATTTGTTTTTGTGATTTTTGTGGACTGCTACTTCCATCTGCAACAGGGGGGCCTCCTCCTCCTGGGCCTGGCCTAGCCCCGTGGTAGGAATATTTCTGGGTCTTGAGGATTCTACACTGTCATTTTATTCCAGTCCTGGTAGCAGTGCACCTACCAGGATCGGGCACTTTTTATCCTGGGAATTGTGCACCCAGCTATCTTCTTTAATTTTTAACATACTTCTATCCATGATATACGCTATATCAAATGCAGTCTACATGTCAGTGTTTCCATGATATATGCTATATCAAATGCAGTCTACATGTCAATGTTTCCATGATATACGCTATATCAAATGCAGTCTACATGTCAGTGTTTCCATGATATACGCAATATCAAATGCAGTCTACATGTCAGGGTTTCCATGATATATGCTATATCAAATGCAGTCTACATGTTAGTGTTTCCATGATATATGCTATATCAAATGAAGTCTACATGTCAGTGTTTCCATGATATACGCTATATCAAATGCAGTTTACATGTCAGTGTTTCCATGATATACGCTATATCAAATGCAGTCTACATGTCAGAGTTTCCATGATATACGCTATATCAAATGCAGTCTACATGTCTACATCCCTGGGCTTTGTCTTGGTTCCTGTGCTTCTCCATTTTCCTTGTTTGGTCAGGGGGAAGTTTCTTTAATCACCAGTGAGAGTGGGGAGTACTGAGCTGCCTGTTTGTCCTCAGAGGAGTGGTTTAAGTCAGTAACTTGTAGTTCATTGGCCATTTTGGGTCATTTCCTGCCTTTTCCAGCCCCCTGCTATAAAGCACACTTTAGAGCGCTTTAGCGCGATTTATCGCGGAGTTGGCACAGGAGCACACAAGAGCAGCGGCGGTTAATCAAGGTTAAACTATTCGGGCTACCTAAAGTTCACTCTTCATTTTTTCCCTTAGAACAGCTCTTCTTGAACTGTACTGCCTATCTAACCAGCCTATTCTCTAACTAAAAAGTTCAGCTCTACTTGATTCCTAAGTAGACCATTCTCCATCTGTAAAGCCTAGCACTTGCTCCTAAAGTACTTTTTACTCTGATATAGCACTTTTATTATACATAGTACCCCACCGGCCAAAAAACACCACATCCCCCAAAGTCCTTTTTTCAAACTCATCTACATAAAGTTTTTGCCTATTCCTTCTAGCATGGCGAGGGATCAGTTGCTAGTGTCCTCTCCTGCTCAGCTGGTGAATCTGGGAATATTGAGGCAATGTTACAATTGCCTCATGTACACTGACAACCCTCTCCTTCTCCCACAAAACACAAATACATGCGAGAGATGCAAATATATAGCCAAACTGGAGGCTGAGCTCTCTCAACATAGGACTGGCAAGACCAGACAGGAGGAGAAGGTAACCACACACACCACAAACCCAGTCTCACATAGCACTATCACAACTTCAAATCATACACATAAACACACAAAGACATACTCGGAGGCTCTGATCAAAAACCTACCAAAACAGCAGAGACCACCAAAGCAGACACCCAAACAACTGCCTCCACAGGGCACAGCACATGCAACACATAGACCACAGAGTCAGTGTGCCAAACAGTCACAGCACTTAAGGCCAAACACAATGCCAGACACACTTGTCATTGGTGACTCCATAGTCAGACACACTGATGTCCCGCTCACCAGATTGAGTAAGGAGAAGGTCACAGTAAGCTGCCTATCGAGCACTAGAATCCACCACATAACGCAAGCACTCAGGTCACTCAACTGCAGGTGCAAGTATGACTCAGTCATTGTCCATGCTGGTGTGAATGACCTGAGACGTACCTCCCTGGACTACATAAAAAGAGACATAGAGGAGCTCTCTGATTATGTAGCCCAGGCAGGTATGACCCTGACCTTGAGCAGTATCCTACCTTCACCAAGAATGATGCCACAATACGAAGACAAGATGATCAGCTTTAATAATTGGCTTAAACTATGGTGTCATTCAAAGGGGATCCAATGTCTGTCTGCCTGGGATGACATGCTGGACAAGCCACGCTGCTTTGCAAGGGACGGCTTGCACCTGTCACCCCTGGGCTTCCAGATTTTGGCAAAGGCTCTTGCCACCCCCATTGTGCCTTTTTTAGGCAGGGCTCAAATTCTAAACCTACCACCCTAGAACACAAAAAAGGAAAAAAACTAAGGGTAATACTGCTCAATGCCAGAAGTCTCAACCTCAAGATGCACGCACTCGAAGCCCTTCTCAGTATGGAGAACATCGATGTCTGTGCTGTGACTGAAACCTGGTTCAAGGCTCCCGAGAGCACCCCGGCACTATCAGGTTTTACCTCATATCATGCGTTCCGGGCCCAAAATCCGGACAACACCAAGAAAGGGGGGGGGGTCCATATTCATCAAGGACACCCTCACCTCAAGGTTGGTGGCAACGCACGATGCATCGGAAACCATCCAGGTGCAATTAACCGTAGGCAAGACTGCTCTGCAGTTTGTAGCCTGTTACAGGCCACCCTCTCAAACTCAGGAACCTCACACAGCTTTCCTGAAAACATTGGAGGGGATAAATATATCTCCAAACGCTATCATACTGGGTGATTTCAACTATCCAAATATAGACTGGGATCACTACTCAAGTCCCAACACTCTAGCCCAAAGGTTCCTAGAGTTCATAAACTCAAATGCCATGGAACAACTGGTCACCATCCCCACAAGAGGAGAAAACATACTGGATCTCATTATCACAAACATGGGGTCACAATGTTCAACACCAGAGGTATACCCATCATTGGTGAGAACAGATCATAAACTAATCTCACTGGAAGTCCACATCCCGCCCCCACCCCAGATAAAAAAGACCACAGTGAAGAACTTTTCAAAAGCCGACTTCACACTTCTAAAGACTGGTGTGGTCTCTTTCAAAGCCCCCGAGCCAGCGGAAACCATTACTCAAACCGCTGAATCACTTACAAATGCCTTCTACCAGCACCTCCAGGACTGCATGGATCAGGCAATCCCAAACAAAACAAAGACTCTTTGTACCAAAGGCAAGCGTCCAGTCTGGTGGACCCCAGCCATAAACAAGCTTTACAACAAAAGGAAAAAGCTACTACAAGATAGAGCAAAATCCGTAAAAGGGAAGACACCCTTGATCAATATAAGTAAAAAACTGAGATCTCTCATAAAAGCATCCAAGCAAATTTTGAGAGAAAAATCGCTAAGGACTCAAAAGACAATCATAAGGCCTTTTTTAGCTATGTTAGAAACCTGGGAGGAAACTCCCAGATATGCTCAGAATTAGTGCAAAATGATGTAAAAATCACGGAAACTACAGACATTGACAACATACTGGCTGACAGGTTTAGTGCAAACCCCCCCCCCCCCCAAAAGGAGCGATATCTATACCAGAGGACTGTAGTCCCCCAAACATCTCAAATGCTCAGGTGAGAACTGCTCTCTCCAAGGCGAAAAACACAGCATCCATGGGACCAGATGGTGTCCCTGGTTGTGTGCTCCATGAACTCAATGAGGAATTAAACCCGCAGTTAGAGCAACTGTTTAATCTTAGTCTCACCTCAGGATACATACCCAAGGAGTGGCGTACGGCAACGGTGGTCCCACTTCACAAAGGAGGTGCCTCCACCGACCCCGGAAACTACCGTCCCATCAGCTTGACAAGCCTGGTCTGCAAAGCTATGGAGAGGATCATAATGGAACTCATAAATAAAGACATAGGGGACTTGCAGACGTTGGATCCAACCCAGTTTGGCTTTGTCAAGGGCAGATCATGCCTTTTAAACTTGGTTGACTTTTTCGAAACAGTCACCAAGGCCATTGATGAGGGCAAGGCAGTCCACACAGCCTACCTTGACCTGGCAAAGGCTTTTGATACAATACCCCACTCGGGTATCATTGAAAAACTCACCAGCTTAAACGTAAACCCATACGTCACAAGATGGGCTGCAAACTGGCTAAGTGACAGAACCCACAGGGTCAGAGTTGCTGGCGCCATGTCAGACTCCAAGCCTGTCACAAGTGGTGTGCCACAGGGCTCAGTCCTGGGTCCACTCTTGTTCGGCATCTACTTTTCAGAAGTACAGGCAAACACAGGAGGATTATGGCTGACAAAGTTTGCAGATGACTGCAAACTGGGCACCATAGTTGAAAACCCATCTGACACAGACATCCTTCAGAAGGGTCTCATAGAAACTGATAACTGGTGCCAGAGCCATGGCCTAAAGTTAAACTCCAAAAAATGCATAGTCATTCCCTTCGGGAAAAACAAGATTACCCCTAGTTACCATATAGGTGGCAATCCACTAAGCACAGAAGAGGTTATCAGGGATCTGGGGACCCAGGTTGACAGTAACCTTTCGTTTGACACTCACGTTGCCAAAGTAGTTAGGAAGACCTTCTACATTGCCCACCTGATCATGAAGGATTCACATCTAGATCAAGGGAGGTCATCGTTCCCCTGTACTCATCACTCATCAGACCAATGATTGAGTACAATGCCCCATTCGGAATGTATCTGACTCGACACCTGCAGCAATTGGAAAGGCCCCAAAAGTTCCTCACTAAAAGGATAAAGGGTCTCAAAAATATGTCTTATGCTGCCTGACTGAAGGAACTCCAGCTCTATTCAGTCGCCACCGACTGCTCAGAGGTGACCTGTGCCTGACATACAAGGCCATGTCCAACCCGGAATTAATGAACATGCTTCACCTCAAAAAATCTAAATCCATCAGAACTACAAGGTCAAGAGACTTAAACCTTGACACGGCTATTAATAGGATGTGCTGGAGGGACAGATTCATCACCCAGAGACTCCCTATGCTGTGGAACAAAATCCCGGTTCATGTGAGGCAGAGCACCTCGCTGGCCTTGTTCAAGAGAAATCTTGACCAATGGATGGGAGATCGCAGGTATACCCCAGGGATAACCTCAGTGTCACTGCTTGACAGAGGCACAGCAAAATAATGGGCATAGTATCCTTCAAACTAAAGGGGTGGCGAAAGCCACAAAACTCTGGGCTAGGCTTATAAATGCCCTAGGGCAGATAGCCTAGTATGAATCTATGAACCTATGAACCTATGTCAATGTTTCCATGATATACGCTATATCAAATGCAGTCTACATGTCAGTGTTTCCATGATATACGCCCTATCAAATGCAGTCTAGATGTCAGTGTTTCCATGATATACGCTATATCAAATGCAGTCTACATGTCAGGGTTTCCATGATATACGCTATATCAAATGCAGTCTACATGTCAGGGTTTCCATGATATACGCTATATCAAATGCAGTCTACATGTCAGGGTTTCCATGACATATGCTATATCAAATGCGGTCCGCATGTCAGTGTTTCCATGATATACGCTATATCAAATGCAGTCTACATGTCAGTGTTTCCATGATGTACGCTATATCAAATGCAGTCTATATGTCAGTTTCCATGATATACGCTATATCAAATGCAGTCTACATGTCAGTGTTTCCATGATATATGCTATATCAAATACAGTCTACATGTCAGTGTTTCCATGATATACGCTATATCAATTGCCATCTACATGTCACTCTTTCCATAATATATGCTATATCAAATGCAGTCTACATGTCAATGTTTCCATGATATACGCTATATCAAATGCAGTCTACATGTCAGAGTTTCCATGATATACGCTATATCAAATGCAGTCTACATGTCAGTGTTTCCATGATATACGATGTATCAAATGCAGTCTACATGTCAGTGTTTCCATGATATATGCTATATCAAATGCAGTCTAGATGTCAGAGTTTCCATGATATACGCTATATCAAATGCAGTCTACACGTCAGGGTTTTCATGATATACGCGATATCAAATACAGTCTACATGTCAGGGTTTCCATGATATACGCTATCTCAAATGCAGTCTACATATCAGGGTTTCCATGATATATGCTATATCAAATGCGGTCCGTATGTCAGTGTTTCCATGATATATGCTATATCAAATGCAGTCTACATGTCAGTGTTTCCATGATGTACGCTATATCAAATGCAGTCTATATGTCAGCTTCCATGATATACGCTATATCAAATGCAGTCTACATGTCAGTGTTTCCATGATATATGCTATATCAAATGCAGTCTACATGTCAGTGTTTCCATGATATACACTATATCAATTGCCATCTACATGTCAGTCTTTCCGTAATATATGCTATATCAAATGCAGTCTACATGTCAGTGTTTCCATGATATACACTATATCAAATGCAGTCTACTTGTCAGTGTTTCCACGATATACACTATATCAAATGCGGCCTACATGTCAGTGTTTCCATGATATACGCTATATCAAATGCAGTCTAC
The DNA here is from genome assembly GCF_019279795.1 of Protopterus annectens. Taxonomy (NCBI): domain Eukaryota; kingdom Metazoa; phylum Chordata; order Ceratodontiformes; family Protopteridae; genus Protopterus; species Protopterus annectens. The sequence continues at coordinate 1,364,545,389 of NC_056743.1, forward strand.
ATGTCAGTGTTTCCATGATGTACGCTATATCAAATGCAGTCTATATGTCAGCTTCCATGATATACGCTATATCAAATGCAGTCTACATATCAGTGTTTCCATGATATATGCTATATCAAATGCAGTCTACATGTCAGTGTTTCCATGATATACGCTATACCAATTGCCATCTACATGTCAGTGTTTCCATAATATATGCTATATCAAATGCAGTCTACATGTCAGTGTTTCCATGATATACACTATATCAAATGCAGTCTACATGTCAGTGTTTCCACAATATACACTATATCAAATGCAGCCTACGTCAGTGTTTCCATGATATACGCTATATCAAATGCAGTCTACATGTCAGCGTTTCCATGATGTACGCTATATCAAATGCAGTCTATATGTCAGCTTCCATGATATACGCTATATCAAATACAGTCTACATGTCAGTGTTTCCATGATATACTCTATATCAAATGCAGTCTACTTGTCAGTGTTGTCTTGGTGAGAGTTTGTGAAAAACGGTTCCACCTCATGAAGGTTCAAATAGGTTGCATAGCCACCGTATATATTATATGTGAGGAATAGAAATAAAACACACTCATTATAGGAAGATGGTGCTATAGGGAAAAATCAGCAGTAAATCACATCTCTGCCACCATTAAACATATGAACCATATGAACACAGTTAAAACATACAGATTGTTTTACATACACATACCCCTAGCTGGCAAGCAATTAGGTTGCTACAGTCTGGCCTAAGAATGGGAAGAAGGACACAGTATTACTGAAGGACAATTATAACAGGATTAACAGCAATGACAGGTATGGAACATAGTTAATAGCATGTCACTGACAGACTCCTACTGTGGAGAGGTTGTAGGTTGTACTGTAAATCCTGCAGTGGGAAAGTAAAGAGAAAGACAGCACAGTCATGTATTTTGCAAGAATAATACTGACAGCATCACATATACAGCATTGCAATGGGGATGCAGATACTCTTGTGACAGATGCTGTGCCTGTATGCCAGATGGCTCTGTGTTAAAAATATTGACACTAATGTCTTGTATCACATATGCTACACATTGGTGCAAGCTATGAAACTTTTACAGTAACATACCTGGTCTGCCTGAACTTGAATCTGCATGGCTTGGACCCACACTGGATGTTTCTGTAGTTTACAATGTTAGGGAAATAACAATATGGCAGTAAATAACAGTGCCATTCGATGAGGCTGAGGTAATAGCAGGTAGTGGTCACAGTAGCATAGTATGGCAACACTCACCTGCCATTCCCTGGTGCTGTCCTGAATGAAGTAGATGGACCAAACTGTGAATATTAATGCAGACAATGTTACACATGTTGATTGTACTGTTCTGCCTGTACTGAAGTTGTATGAATGCATGTCATTAGACTTACATTCATCATCATCATCATCACTCTATGTGGATCTATGTGCATGCCTGTAATTTGCTGCTGTAAATAAAAAAAAGAAAATAACAATACATGAAAATGCATGCTACAGTAATATGCAATAACTGTCTCTATACTCAGCCATGTCATGGAAAGAAAGACATACATGTTCGGCCAGGAACTCCAGCTTTTTTCCCACCCCTGGGTATGCGTTGATCTCCTGTTGCTATATGCAGTGAGGCCAGAAATATTGTTATGGCATTGAGGTAGTCAATGGTGGTGTGGTCCACCACTGGTGGCATCCCTCGATCTCTTGTATTGTCTTAATCTGCTGGCTGCACAAAGGATAATGTCTAGGTTGCATTGTCTACAGGCATCATGGGATCTGTTGTGATCTCCAACTGCATTTATCACATTGTTGATGCCAGTCCAGATGTTGTTTTTCCAAAGTGTATTGCCAGAATGATCAAGGAGTCGCCGTTCATGTTATTGAACAGGATCAATTATGATTTTATTTTCCGGTGGGGAGAAGTTGTCAACCCCAGGATGGTTGGCATTCTGAAAGACAGTAATCATATTCCTGTGTGAGCCCATTTATGCAGATGATTGCAGGGATAGCATAAGTCAGCATAAACAGTATGCATTCCTGTGCAATGCAAACATTTGCTCAACACTACTTGTGCCAAATACTAACATGGCAAATAAAAATGACCACAATGCCTTCATACATAACAATTTAAAAAGGACATAACTTGCAATATCTTTAGAGGCTGTGTGTAGGATTAATACCCCTCACACTACATATATGTTGAATGAATACTAAACAACAGCAGCATCATGCCACAGCTGTCTACATACTTTTCACATTAGAATACTACACAAACTTAACAACTGGACAGTATACAGAAAGAGTTGGCAAACTGCAGTATCTTTAGGCAGGCCACAGAAAGTACGGATCCTTTGTCTATTGAGCCAGTAATGATAAAACCTTTGTTAAGAAGCATCATTGAAGAAATATCTGTAACAGCAAAAGAACATACTATCAACACTTTAAAACACATTGATGAAGAGATATCCATAATAGCAACAGCACATATTTTAACACTTTTTTAAGAAATATGAATTACGAAATACCCATAACATCAACAGAACACAGTACATATGGATAGTGTAGGAATCGTTAGTTTTCTGTACTTACACCACAGGGTGTAAGGAATTACCAGTAAGAAGTAAAGATGATCTGTGAATATGTTTTTATATACTGTTCTCATTTGCAAGGTAATTCTATCTATACCACTGCATATGGGAATGAAATAGATTAATTATAATAGCAGCACCTGTATGCATAAATGTCAATCAAACCTCAATCCAGTGACTTACAAAAAGCTCTGTTAAAGCTCACATTAAACAGGTACCTTTGAGTATGACTGACTTTAACAGACATAATAATCACCAAAACACAAATGCTGCCAATTTCCAATGTACCTCTCACTCTGAGTCACAGAAAGGAAGTGCACCAAATGTACAGCCAACTTCAATTACCATTTGTGCCATACATAATTACTGAAGTTCATTAAAACTCTAGGGTTTGAAATCCCATTTGCACACATCTGTGCAAATTTGTTACATGCTGTGTAACACCCAGGTGTATTGCATAAACACCCAAAAGGTATCGATAAATGGTACTATGTTTGCACATGCCAGTTACCTTCCATTGATCTGATTGCATGACATCAGTGACACTTTCAACTAATAATTTTGATGTATTTACAGATCACACCACTGCTAACTGTGAACCAAGTGGAACCTCAGTGAGCATCTCTCTGTTTTTCCATTTTTCAGACATTTTCCATTGGAGAATCAAGATGGCTACTTCAAGGAGGCTGAGATGTGTATGCACCCAAATGGACCAAATAGGAAACCACCTAGATTCTGCTGACTGTGTACACTGGAGCTGAACATCAGATTAGATCCAAGCCAAGGAACTTCGCGATGATAGACATATGGAAATGGGTTGCAAGGGAGCACCAAAGATGTACAGGGATCTACCTCACTGGAGTGCAGGTTCACCACCACTGTGATGACTTGCATCAGAGTGATGTGGAGAAACTTGGTTGCAAGGTCACCAAGGTGTCACTTTCCTACATTCCTATGGAAATTAGAGATACACACACACACACACACACACACACACACACACACACACACACACACACACACACACACACACACACACAGATACACACATATATATATATATATATATATATATATATATATATATGTGTGTGTGTGTGTGTGTGTGTGTGTGTGTATCAGATAGATGTTTTTATAGCCATTATCTAACTGTTGTAATAATTAACTCATTGGGGATAATTAAGTGGAGGTGGCAATTCCTGTCCTCATAAGCCTGGGTTTCATTCCCATGCTGCTCATTTCTTTAATAATGTCTATAATACCCATAATTCTGAAGTTTGTAGATGTACATATGTTTTACATCAGATAATGACATCATTTCACACATTCACTGTCCTTGTGCATCACTGACACCTATAGTGCCTAGGCACCTAATGACTGTGCACTTCACAGTTTTAAATTATAGTACTACAATATCGACTACTGCTCCATTATATGTCAGAATAAAAACCCATAACTAACTTATTTAATTCATTCCTCCTAATAAAGCAAAACATTCTCAGTACAGTCAAATTTATTTAATACAAAAGGAATGCCTGTCCCACTCCTTATACATATCTTATAAGTTATATGTTGATAACTGTTATTTCTTTACAATAAAATATCCAGTAAGTGTTTGCACTTTCGATGTTCACCTGTTCTCTGCAGGAATTTGAATAAACGCCTACACTTATTTGTTATGGAGACACACTTGATCACTTGGTCTGTAAGGAAACCTGCTACCATGCCTACGTTTTGGCATGCTGCAAATTCCGATCCACATAGGGGAAACCTAACTGAAATTATTCTCTTGGTTTACTTCACTTATAGCATTTCTTTAGAGAAGCATGTTCTACTAATTGACATTAATGTTTGTGTTGTGCATGATTACTAATAATTGAGTTATCAAATTCCCATGAATATACCCATAATTCATAATGTTCTGCTAACATCAGCTTTTTATCTGCAGGGTAGTAAAGCAGTACTTGTTTGTTTAAAAATGATGTGTGTTGGCTGGTAGCTCAGCCTGCAAGAAAACAGCCCCCATCTACGTTTTGCATGCTGTGAGTTCCATTACAGATTGGGGAAACATAGCTGAAATTGTTATCTTTGGTTACTTCACAGATAGTATTTTTTAGAAAAGCATATTCTACTTACCGATATTAACTTTTATTTTGTGAATGGTTGCAAATAACTTGGTTATTTGTCAAATTCCTACAAATATATTTGTAATTCATAATGGTCTGTTAACCACATCTCTTTAACAGCAGGGTTAATTAAGTTTGCTACAGAATGTTATGCCTGAAAAATGTTTTTGTTATGGTATTGTTTTTAAAAGTGCAATTCAAGTTCTGCTTATCATTAACTATTACATAATTCAAAAACAACATCATCCTCATCTTTTGAGGGAGTGGGATGGGCAGACTTACAGTTTAAATGGAGAACAGGGAAGATGCATGTATTTGCTTAGTGATTTGCACTTTGCCAAGGAAAATTATGGTCCTCACAAATACCCTATTATGTTCCAATATTTATGGTTCTGTTAACAGAAGCTCTATGATACATGGCATTGTCCCACTGTCTGAGGAATGCATGTTTTCCATTACTGTTAATGTTTCTGACTACATGTGCTGTCACAAATTAAGTGTTGCAAACTCTTTAGCTACATGACCAGCACATGTTCATACTTTGAAATCAGAAGATTGGTAGACCATCCCCCATCTGGGTGATGTCATAAAACCAAGTCTTTTTACTGCATTTTTGACATGCACTTCCAGTAGGTAGTTATCAAGGTTAGTGTTTAGATGTCTATTGTAGTTGCAGGTTTGGATCTCATGTTTTCCAATCTGCGTTCAAAAATATTAAAATCGGTATGCACCCCTGAAAAATGTGTATGGTGATTATGTAATATTCTTCAGAAATAAATTGCCTCAGAACTGTTCTGAGCAAAGTACTTCACTGTTATTTGAGGAATGCATCACTCCTAGTTTCTCTTTTCTTTTTTCAGGTGATGAAGCTCAGACTAGGAACCAGTCTATGTGCACTGAGCAGATAAACAGGATTGAGGAGAAGAGGGAGGAGAAAGGTAGGTTGGTTACTTTATCTATTTTATGAAAAGAAATGCATATGATCTTTGTGACAGACGTAGAATGCAGGAATACCCATCATGCATCAGCAAGGTAAGTGAAATTATTATACTATAGCTGTCCTTAAAACTGATATAAATCCAAAAACGTTGAACTATCATGTAGCCTTAAGCTATTGTTTCACCACAACATTTTCCAATTGTACTCCATAGCCTAAATCAACACTGATTTGCCACATCAGTCACACATATGTTGAGTTGGATGTTTTACATACAAGTCTTAATGTTTTGATTGGTGCTTAGTTTGGTGCAACTGTATGTGTGGCTCTGATTTCTAGTGACTTATCTGTTGTGCACATTCTGTCTGGTTGCTTGATTGATATGTCAGTGTTTTAATTGCTGTTTTCAGATTGTGTGGCATACCCTTTAGTTCAACATTGGTATTGCATCTACCTAAGACACTTCAGATGTTTTTGTAAAACCCTGTTATAGCCTAGGTTTGCTGACACTTGTACAGATCAACATTTCCTTGCAACAGCTCGTAATCAGCAAGCATCTTCAGGATGTTTACATTTTGCAGGCTACTGATTGGTACTAACTGTAGGTAGATAACGCATACAGTTGTCCATAATGAACACATTTGTCAGCCCCTGTGTAATTTTTCATCATTTTCATATTAAGTTCTGCTCTGATCCTCATGGGAATGTCCTGCATGATGGACATTTGCTTTTTATTTCTGTCATGTTTTGCAATTTATCATGACGGAGTATGGGACATCTGGATGTTTGCCTATAAGAAGCTGAACATGACCACATGCCAGGCCATTGCTAGAGTCCTCAGATGATGAGAGTGATGATGATGACAATGACAATAATGAGGGAGCTGGGTCCACACTTGCCTGAGCCATCATGCCTGCTGCACCCCAGAAGATATGACACTAGGACCAGAACAGAGACAATTATCCAGAGGAGATCCAAGAGGTAGTGACCAATGTGTTCTGAACACAGATGAGGGACATGATGGAGACATTCTTCCAGGATATGGCATGGGATATGTGCAATTAATTCAGGGAGATAGCCCACAAGGTATATTGTGAGTCTCACCCCCATGAGCGTGATCCCTCAGGTCTATAAGTATTGTCTTTGTTTTCCAGTGTGTTATGCTGCCAACATGCTAATTGCCTTATGATCGATTGGACTGTATATACACTCTTGAGCATGCATGCCATGCAGCTGCCATGCATATGTGTTATCATCATATGAGATTTAATTATGTTTCAATGTGTGCACACTAATACATTAAACTTTACTCCCAAATTCAGCTGTCCATGTATTGTGGCAGTTAACCTGCAGCTAGTGCTGCAAGAATTGGCCTGTGAATATGTGCTTTATTGAAGGCAAATGACAGACAATAGATGTTGTCCATAGTCCAACACTACCACTGTGCAACAGATGGGTATATAATTTCCCATGTATTTTGGATAACAGTTGTCATGATGTCCCACTGGCATGACAGAGTGTTATGTACCATATGTTGGCAATACTGATGCCATGTGGGATTACATACAGGTATATCATAACTATGTGCAGTCCTCATTTTCTGAGTGCATCAAACAACAATGTAGCATTAGTTTATGCACAATAGTACAAATAATTTATTTAGTAACAGTACATTTTGCTGTGTTTTCTATATCTTAAATTTCCACATCCATTATTTATTCGTATAAGTTCACACCTTCCACAAATAGTTGTACACATTAACTCATTGTACGTGTCTGCACATAGTCGGATCCACAGTAACACACAATTGTACCTTTGACATGTGAGCATTCACTGACTTACTGCTGATGTGCTATAATAATGATCAAAGGATTGTCCTCTGCTCAGTACTCAACAGAGAGAGTGACATTTACCTGTGTTTGTTTATTCAACATTTGCATGACAGTATATGTTTGAAATTCTTAGCTTGCTTCACTATGTGTAATGATATTACATGATTGCATATTACTGTGTATGTGCGTTTTATACACAGCCAATTCTGTGGACAACAGAAATCATTCTGCTCATATGACATATATTTTCCATTTGCTTAAATGTATTTTAGGTTGGTTTCTACAGCACCAACCATGTATGCTGTACATATGCACTTGCAGTGTGTCAGATTACCTTATCCAGCTTTTCCCTCATGTGGGCCTAGGTTGTCCACCTTCTTATTTCAATATTATATTTTGTATTTATGTTTGCCTTTGTTGCAATTATTGGCCAGTAACAAATGTATGGCCATTTTAAGATGCAGGACATCTACACAAAAGTCTCTAGCTACTGCTTGCAATACATCTTTGTTCTCATTATACTTGTGTGTTAACCAGTGTACATTGTTGAAATCCATGTGCAAAACCTTTTGTAAATATTCTTACATGTCATTGGTGTGTGCATGTGTATTGACCCTGCTTTCATGTACATTCCATTTAGGCCACTGATAGTCATAAATATACAGCTACACCTGTGGGCTGCCTTTGACATGACAGATGTGTGTAACACATGAATTTTATTACACGTTTATTTGGGTTGTGTACACCTACTTGTATATTTATTGGTGCTTCACTTGGTTGCTTGCCTTTCACATGTATGGTTATAGGTTTGGTTCTGTCCTCTGCTGGAGTTATCTAGCATAGTTTGACCTGCATTTGCTCACCTATGATGTTGCCTGGCTTACAGTTGCACTACTGACAGATTACTTGGATATGTGTTTATTTTTCCAATTTGTAATGTGATCCTTATTTATTACATTACGACACAAATCTACCATTGGTCACAAACATCCAGGTATGACTGCCACATTGTTTGCTACATGTCATAATGCACATTGGAGATATGTTTTTCTACATTTTACCATTGCTGGTATGCATCCCCACCCTGTTTGACAACTTTCCATTGCCTGTGTTGTGCAGTGTGTTCTCTGTGTAACTTACCCATTCTTACTGTTTTTCCCACCTTTGTCTGTCATGTGCTGTGATAGGGCCCCCTCATATGATCGAACTTTCAAAAGTTCGACTTTCATATGGCCGAGACCATATGATCGGACATTTGAAAGTTCGAACGTTCCTAACGGAGATCTCCATACCATGCGGAATGGGAAGATTTCCCTTTTGTGTACTATAGTGTGATCTCAGAGTTGGTATATATAAATAGCAGGAGGTGTGGGGGGTGCATGGGAGCTTGCCCTCCTGCTAAAACTGTTCAGGTAATTTTTTTTTTAGATGTTTGAACTTTCAGAAGTTCGATCATATGGTCTCGCCCTTATAAAAGTCGAACTTTTGAAAGTTTGACCATCTGAAGTAGACCCGCTGTGATATACCTGCTATAATGTCCTTCTCCTTCTTTTTCCCTATGCTTCCCTTCCCTTCTAATCTTAAAAAAATAGGACCTATGCCTACCAGAAAAAAAAAAATGCGCATGCCCCTCTGACTTTCCCTCTGATTTTCCTATTCCAGCATCCTTCCTGTGTGTCCCTCTTCTTCCCCCATACCACACTTCTTCTTTTCTTTCTCCCACTTTCCTTGGGTGTGTGCATTACTTGTGTTCCCCACACATCCTGCACCCATTGTTAGCTGATGTTAGCTGTGGCTATGTGGCTGTGATTGCTCTTTGCCTTTATTAGTTTTTTTATTAGAAATTTTATGTGTTCTGTTGGAATCTGCAAGTGCAAGTAGGCATATTTTTATTAGTACATGACTTATGGAGATATCCATAATTGTCTCTTAGCTTCTGCACAGATTGCTGAAGATATGTATTGCAAAGAGCATGGAGCTTTAAAGCAAGCATATTTTGTTAGTAAATTAATTGTGGAGATATCAGTAGCTGTTTATACCATTTTTGGACAGATTTCTGAAAATATCTGTTACAAGTGCCATGCAGCTTTGCAGCTTACACTGGGATAGTTGGCATTTTTTTTTGTAATAATAGAATCAGTTATGTTCTGTAGTTGTCCTTCAGTTACTGGAGAAATTCTGGTGTATGTAAGCCTATCAGGATGCTTGAATTGTGATAATCTTTCCATAACTTTGTTAATGTACAGTGCACTTTGATAGCAATTCCTCATTTCTTACAATTTGCTTGCATGTTTCTTTAGTGTGCCATTGCTACTATGATACTCCCTTGTGTGCTGAGGTATTCTGAGTTCATTGTGGTACATTTACATATTAAACCATTATCCATAGGTTTAGTGCAGATATCCTCATAATGCACTGAAATCTGTGAGCTTTACGGAATCCATCCTATTTTCTCTTTTCTCCTGTCCTCTTTCTGTCTTTGTATTTCTCTATCCTATCTCTATCTCTCTTTCTCACTCTCTCTCTCTTTTCTCTTTTGCATTTACCTTGATCAGCTGTAGCAGAAATTGGAAGAATTGCGAAGAAACAGGAAAAGCAAAAATTAATAAGAAAGATTTTGACCTAAAATTAATTTTGTCTTTGTATATCCATAGTTATTAGGGGGAATTCAATAAAGCCTACACATTTCTTTTTCATGTAGGCATCATGCTTCGATGTTTACATGGGCGTGAACATTTTTAGATTCAGTAAGTGCTGCTTAGGGGTGAGCATGCATGTGCAGACACGGAAACTTCTGTGGCATGCAAATGACCTCTCATAAGCAAGTGAATCTCATGCAAATGACACAGGTAGCGCAATCCAACATGCAGAAAGGCATCTGCTAGACCCCGTGTCAGTGTCTGTAGTGTGCATGGACAAATTCTGCATACAGAAGTCTATACAGTCAAAAGGAGGTGCAAAACTGTAGAAATGTGGACAAAAATCCCCTGAAAATGTAAGACTACATACACATTTGAGCAAAACTATTAGTCTGTATGTCAGAAGATCAAAGGGAATAAGTTAAATTAATAATAGTTTTAATAATATCAGCATGTTTGTGCTATGCTCCACAGTGTGCAAGCATGCTTAATAGGAAAATTATTAAAAAAAATAGAAAAGAAAAGAATTGTATACTATGTGACAGAAATGGATGATAGGAGCTTGTGTGGGATTCCAACAGTGATGCATTGCTGCTGTTGCTAAGGTGATATGGCTATGAAGCGTATAATTTCTAGGCTGTCAGCATGGATAAGTATACAAATAAGGTGGGGTTTTTGAATAGCAGAAACGAGTAATCATGTCCGCATATCCCCTTAGTGTAGGGTCTTATACCATGTTGATATTTACACAGGATGTGGCTGACATCAGTGAGGTGTGTCCTCTCACTTCTAATCTCTTTTGAGCTTAGGTGTGCATGTTTACCCAGTGTGCCACCTAGCTGACCATGTTCTCACAACCAGATATTTTGACCTTTGTATAAGCTGTTCTGCATGGCGTGATGCTGCATGCAGTATTGCACACTGTAAATGGGCCATTAACTGATGTCAATTATATTGTAGGCAGGTGGAATACATCATAGACAGCCAATCACACATTCTGCACCTACAGCAGAGGTGTATAAAGTATGCATACACCCTACATTCTGATTTCCCCCCAATACTCTGGATCATTAGATTACAGACTGGGGAATTTTAACTCAGATAATGCTAGGGGCTACTGCAGGTCTGCTACATGTGTACGTGCTAGAGGCTGAAGTCAGTGCTGCTGGTGCTGCTGACAATAGGCCTAGGCAGTGAAGGAGAAGAGTGTTCAGGCCCAGGGTAATCTACCAGGAAGTGCATGAGTGGGAGATTGTAGAGCACTCCAGTGTGGAGAGGGACATACTATAAGAACTCACTGAGCTCTGTCATGCTCAACTCAGACCCAGTGCCAACAGAAGGGAACACATCCCAGTGGAAATAAAGGTATGTGTAGCCCTTAGGATACTACATACAGGTACTTTCCAAAGACAAACTGGGGACATGATGGGGGTCTCACAGACATCAGCATCCAGAATACTCCACCAGTTCCTGGATGCCATGTTAACACATGCCATTGAGCACATATAATTTCCCCTCACCTCTGAGGTGAGGGCCAGCAATATGCAATACTTCTAATGTGCAGCACACTACCCTGAAGTACTGGGTGCCATAGATTGCACTCATGCACACATCAAGGCACCACCTGGTGAGGAAGGTAGAATATACGTCAGCCACAAGGGATTCCACTCCATCAAGTGCCACGTCATGTGCAATGCCCAGGGATTAACCTGCATGTGTGTGCTGGCTGCCCTGG